>NC_136065.1:1870207687-1870307687 GCF_964261635.1 Lissotriton helveticus
GTATTGTATTCTGCCTATCACATCGACTGTGTAGAAAATTGAACGTGCTTATGTAAAAAGCGGCGACTGTTAAAAATAGCAATGTGTATGTACATAAGCGGCGTTCATTTGTGTTCATAGTACCCCTTGGTGTAAACAGAATGGATATCGCTAAAACTCTGACTGTGTTGTCCCACTAGCATAGACCCATGCACACACGTACACGACAGCCATTTTAGGTACCATGGTCTCCCTGTTCACGATCGCTCATCAGCGCACTTCCCTGACCCTGCAAGCATCCCCCATGCACCCTGACTGCCCCCGCTCTCTCATGCACAAATCATTAGCCCTCCCCTCCCGCATGACTCTGTCCCTAAGAATCGCACCCCGCGCCTGACCAACACCTCCTGTCCCTCCATGAATACCCCTCCTTTGATGACCTCTTCCTCTGAGCCTGAATGTCTGCACAGACCGCTGGTCATCCCTTAGCCCGAGGATACAGTTTATTGCCCACCACTGTATGCACTCGTCTCTTGAAAGAAGCCACTATTGATCATGACCGCCCCACCCCCTGAGATTCGATCAGGCACACACATTCCAATGGAATCAGCAGAACACTCAGCCGCATGACAGCCCCCTCCTATTGCATGGAGGATAAGGGCCCTACTGTAGCCACGTGTTGGAATACCTCCATACTATACAAAGTGTTGATTGTAATGAAGGATGCCTGTGTGCCACCAACCTGTGTATAAAAGACGAAGCCTCAGAGAAACTTGTTAGAGCACCTCCCGAAGACACTATGCGAGTGTCCCAAATGACATGCTCTCCTCGCGAGTAATAAACCCTGTTCTTGTTTTCCTACTTCCAGTGCCCGTCTCTTTATTTGGTAATTATTCAAGATGAGAATGAAGAGTCGCCCTGCACCGCCAGCCTGGGCATCGGGTGCGATATGGGCTGACTTTTCTACACCAAGCCCCTAGAAGCGTTGTGAACGACTCTTTGAACCATATTCACCAGAACACAATTATGGCAATGAATTGAAATTGTGGGTCCCGATGACAACAGAACAACAGTAAATTGGAGAAACGATCTCAACAAGAAGCAACAAGATAAACAACCAACTGCGCGCTGACACGCAGGCAGTATGGCAAGCAAGTGTACAATGACCTAAAATTCATGATACTACCTTAAATCTTTAGAGTCAAGTGCTACCATCTTGTTGAATTACTTCATTCAGAACACGACACAGCTATCTCCACCTTGACAATTAATTTCGAGTGAGCTAGTGCTGGTTTCTCTAATATCGTCTAGGGCATTCCTAACCTCTATTTCAGTAACATTTGGGGGGTGGTTATGCTCCCTTACATACATAACAGTTGTTTCTCTAGTTGTAGCGATCCCATAACACTTTTTAAAATAGTATGTGCTACATTTCCAGTTTATTTTTAGTCCACTTTGCTTTTCTTGGGTATAGACATACCCCATGTACCATAGCAAAAACTTTCCTTTCTGGGTACTGATAAATTGGGCGCCTTCAGTCATAGTGATGTTTTAAATGCCAAGAAAAATGTATATACAAACTAATAAAACAAATAATGTTCAGGTTTTTAATTAGTACATGCACATTGTTATTAATATACTTGCAATGTCGATTTGATGTTGTTTTTAATGCTGATGCCGTTTCTTTGTTGTTTGATTTCTGTTTTCTTGCTGATGTTTCTGTTGGTAGAATAAAATATATTTTCACTGACTTTGTTCAATTGTGCATGAGGTGGGATGAGGGTTTGGGATACAATTGAGGCTTGAGTGGCTGTTGTAGATAATCTTTAAATTGAATTTTGTTTTATACTTACTTTATTTGTTAGACGATTTTTGAAACAGTTCTGTAGTTGTTTTGATGCTTTGATAATTATCTGTAGAGGAAATATAAATTGAGAAAATATTAGATTAATTATTTATGCATGATAAATAGTAGTTCTTGAGAGTTAGTAGTAGTGTTATATTATAAATAGCATTTAACTTACTTTCTGAAGTACGAAGCAGAATTTTCTTCAATAAAGTCCAGTGTTCTGGCAGTAATCCGGCAGAGTTTCGTCTTCTTGTTTGTTTTGGTTTGAGGTGTAAAATAATGATTTATTTTTCATTCTTCATATTGGGTTTAATTAATTCGTTCCTTAATGTATTTTTTTTTTAATATTGTGTGTATTTCCTTGGTTGATATTTATTGTATTAATTGTTTTGGTTGTATTTTTCCATATATGGAAAATGCTAATTAAGATTCAGTTAGTGTTAATTTTTGTACACAGCTTTAATTATTAAAATCTGTATTATATTGTATGTGATGTAAAATAATGTGTGTAGATTATTTAAATATAAGATTTAAATAGTTAGTAATAGTGTATTTGTGAAAAGATGTATTATTATATGTTTTAGTATTTTTTTAAATTAATGTATTTTATTTATTTTGTATCCAGTGTATGTTTAGTTATGGAAATGCATTTTTTGTGTTCAATTCTGTTGGTTTTATCTACATTTTAAGATGTTGATATTTTTCTAAAAACAATATTATTGCTGTCTATATTTTTGTCATCTATATTTATGACATGTATATTTTTAATGAATGTCCGATATTTTAAACAATATTTTTGAGTTCGATACTATTATTGATATTAATGTTTATTGATATTTTGGTGTAAATAATAGTGTAAATGAATATAGGATGTCGTAATTAGTGTAGTTGATAATTTTGTGTCGATACAAATGTAGGTCAATATTGTGTCTATTGTTAATATGTCAGTGATTCGTATGTGAGTTCAGGGAATTTCTATGGTCTTTTAAATAAAAACTAAGATCTTCTTGCTATACCTAACTATAATGTCAGTTTAACCTTTGTTTTTTCAATGAATTTCAGAGGATTTTTTAACATAAGGTAGGATGTTAGTACTATACCTAACTAGAACTACACTTTCTCTTTATCCTTACATTTCACTGCATATATATATATATATATATATATGTATATAGATATATATATATTTATGTCACCATTGTTCCCCCACAAGGAAACGAGTTGAGTCGCGCACAGATACGGTGAGAAACAGCGGTTTATTAAAAGTAAGGCGTTCCTTTTTTTCCTGATGCATTTCGGCTATACTCAGCCTTTCTCAAAGGGCGGGATGATGGAAGTGCTCACACCAGTGTTTTGCTTGTTTTACTGGATGTTGGGTCCCTGGTGGGCTCCGCGAACGGCAAATCCTAATCCTGAGCATCCTGGTGTTTGTAGTCCACTGTCTTTGCTTCGTGTGGATCCCGTTATTAGTCCTTTTAATTAAAACATGATTGTCATCACTGCTATTCCCAGCAAGCACTTTTCGATGTTTGCTTGGATCCAAACCGGAGTCCGGTCCCCGGCGGCTGCCATTGCCCTTCTGGTTTTCACCACAACTCCAAAAAGGTCCGTGTTTGGGAAATTGTCGGCGCTCTTTATCTCAGGCAGTGCGTTGTTCACGGCAGAACCAAGCCGTAATATATGTCACCATTGCTCCCCCACAAGGAAACGAGTTGAGTCGCACACAGATACGGTGAGAAACAGCGGTTTATTAAAAGTAAGGCGTTTCTTTTTTTCCTGATGCATTTCGGCTATACTCAGCCTTTCTCAAAAGGCGGGACACTAGAAGTGCTCACACTAGTGTTTTGCTTGTTTTAATGAATGTTGGCCCCCTGGTGGGCGCCGCGAACGGCAAATCCTAATCCTGAGCATCCTGGTGTTTGTAGTCCACTGTCTTTGCTTCGTGTAGATCCCGTTATTAGTCCTTTTAATTAAAACACGATGGTCATCACCGCAATTCCCAGCAAGCACTTTTCGATGATTGCTTGGATCCAAACCTGAGTCCGGTCCCCGGCGGCTGCCATTGCCCTTCTGGTTTTCACCACAACTCCAAAAAGGTCAGTGTTCGGGCAATTGTCGGCGCTCTTTATCACAGGCAGTGCGTTGTTCACGGCAGGACCAAGCCGTAATATATGTCACCATTGTTCCCCCACAAGGAAATGATTTGAGTCGCACACAGATACGGTGAGAAACAGCGGTTTATTAAAAGTAAGGCGTTCCTTTTTTTCCTGATGCATTTCCGCTATACTCAGCCTTTCTCAAAAGGCGGGACACTAGAAGTGCTCACACCAGTGTTTTGCTTGTTTTAATGGATGTTGGCCCCCTGGTGGGCGCCGCGAACGGTAAATCCTAATCCTGAGCATCCTGGTGTTTGTAGTCCACTGTCTTTTCTTCATGTGAATTCATTATTAGTCCTTTTAATTAAAACACAATGGTCAGCACCGCAATACCCAGCAAGCACTTTTCGATGATTGCTTGGATCCAAACCTGAGTCCGGTCCCCGGCGGCTGCCATTGCCCTTCTGGTTTTCACCACAACTCCAAAAAGGTCAGTGTTCGGGCAATTGTCGGCGCTCTTTATCACAGGCAGTGCGTTGTTCACGGCAGGACCAAGCCGTAATATATGTCACCATTGTTCCCCCACAAGGAAACGAGTTGAGTCGCACACAGATACGGTGAGAAACAGCGGTTTATTAAAAGTAAGGCGTTCGTTTTTTTCCTGATGCATTTCGGCTATACTCAGCCTTTCTCAAAGGGTGGGACGCTGGAAGTGCTCACACCAGTGTTTTGCTTGTTTTATTGGATGTTGGCCCCCTGGTGGGCGCCGCAAACTGCAAATCCTAATCCTGAGCATCCTGGTGTTTGTAGTCCACTGTCTTTGCTTCGTGTGGATCCCGTTATTAGTCCTTTTAATTAAAACACAATGGTCAGCACCGCAATACCCAGCAAGCACTTTTCGATGTTTGCTTGGATCCAAACCGGAGTCCGGTCCCCGGCGGCTGCCATTGCCCTTCTGGTTTTCACCACAACTCCAAAAATGTCCATGTTCGGGCAATTGTCGGCGCTCTTTATCACAGGCAGTGCGTTGTTCACGGCAGGACCAAGCCGTGATATATGTCACCATTGTTCCCCCACAAGGAAACGAGTTGAGTCGCACACAGATACGATGAGAAACAGCGGTTTAATAAAAGTAAGGCGTTCCTTTTTTTCCTGATGCATTTCGGCTATACTCAGCCTTTCTCAAAGGGTGGGACGCTGGAAGTGCTCACACCAGTGTTTTGCTTGTTTTATTGGATGTTGGCCCCCTGGTGGGCGCCGCGAATAGCAAATCCTAATCCTAAGCATCCTGGTGTTTGTAGTCCACTGTCTTTTCTTCATGTGAATTCATTATTAGTCCTTTTAATTAAAACACAATGGTCATCACCGCAATTCCCAGCAAGCACTTTTCGATGTTTGCTTGGATCCAAACCGGAGTCCGGTCCCCGGCGGCTGCCATTGCCCTTCTGGTTTTCACCACAACTCCAAAAAGATCCTTGTTCGGGCAATTGTCGGCGCTCTTTATCACAGGCAGTGCGTTGTTCATGGAAGGACCAATGTAGATATGTGTGATAGGATGTCTTTAAACGTTGTGCACCATTCTTTTTCACCACTGAGAAATGGCGGATGTATTAGTGCACTCGATCATGTGACCGACAAACATACAGCCATCCTTTGTTTATGTTGTTTGCTTCATTTAAATACGCCAAAAATGTCGAAGCATTCCGTGTGAACAAGACACAGGATTGTGTTGAAACGTGTAGCGTAATTTGAGAATAAAGAATTATTTTCTTCAAACCTGCCTCTGAGTGCGTAGTAGCTAGACCAGCAACTCGGAAATTGTGGATAATTGGTAACGGCATTGGGTTTGCTGTGTGAAGACGCCACCTGACTATGGGAGGAATGATGTCGGAAGGACCCTAAACACTTGGTCGCCAGTAGGTAGTTATATTTAGGACCTATTACCCATAGGAAATCCACCGCTTAACGAATCTGCGCAAATTGTTCCAAACATATGGCCAGCTCCAGTCCGCTCCTATCCTGAAAGTTTCACGATGATTCATCAAGCGGGAGCCGAGAAAAAATTGGGGTCCCAAAATGTGTTTTCCCCATGCAATTTCCCATAGGACCTTTAGCCGCAGCTACAGCCCGAACTGCTGAACGGAATTATTTGGTGTAAATCCCTTTAGTAGTTCCCGAGAAAATAACAGTTAAAGTCATTTATATATCTATGGGCGCGGTGGATCCGCGTTTCTATCCGCATACCCTAAGCGCAGCCTGCACGCACCCTGCCGTGCACGAGATGTATGCTAATTGGCTGTCAACAGTGAAAATCAGGAAGTGTTGGCAGCCATCTTGTGCCTCTGTAGAACCGAGGCAAAGAAGCCAAAAACAAAAGCCGCAAAATGCAAAAAGGGGGCAGGGTAGACACACCCTGACCCTTCCAGCCTGCTCAAAGGGTCCCACAAGAACCCCCAGGACCCCAACATTATTCTTTTTTTTAAATCACGGGATGCGCGTAGGATCCGCGCATCCTAGCGATATAAAAAAAGAAACGCGGTCTCCCGTGGTAAATATGGTAATTTGCCCCCGGGGGGGCCAAATCCGGGGGGCATCATTAAAAAAATAGTGTGGGGGGTCCCAATCCCCCCACACTGCCCTGGGGACTGCCCCCGGGGCTCTAATGCAATATATGTGGGGGGCTCACAGGGCCCCCCCACAGCCCCGGGGACCTCCACACCCAAGGCTTCTATCAAATGAGTGAGGGGGTCTCAGGCCCCCCAGCCCCGGGGTCTGCCACCCCCGGGGCTCTAATTTAATATATGTGGGGGGCTCATGGGGCCCCCATGCAGCCCTGGGGACCGCCACCCCCGGAGCTTGTTTTCAATGGGTGGGGATATCTCAGGCCCCCCCAGCCCCAGGGACCACCACCCCCGGGCTCTAATTTAATATATGTGGGGGCTCACGGGCCCCCCCCAGCCCCGGGGACTGCCACCCCCCAGGGCTTGTTTTAAATGGGTGGGAGGGCTGTGAGGCCCCCCCAGCCCCGGGGACCGCCACCCCGGTGCTTCTATCAAATGGATGGGGGTGTCTCTCAGGCCCCCCCAGCCCCGGGGACTGCCACCCCCGGGGCTCTAATTTAATATATGCGGGCGGGCTCACGGTGTCTCTCAGGTCCCCCCAGCCCCGGTGACCGCCACCCCGGGGCTTCTATCAAATGGGCGGGGGGGCTCTTAGGCCCCCCAGCCCCGGGGACTGCCACCCCCGAGGCTTCTTAAAAATGTGGGAGGGGGCCGTGCGCCCCCCCTCCTGGAGCCCTCGATGGCCCTGGGGACCGTCACACCCACTGCAGTGTCCCGGCGTGCCCACCCCCGGGACACTGCTGTTTGCATTGGCAGAGTGGGAGCCTCGCGGCTCCCACCCTGCCATTGCAAGCTGCTTTGCTTCATTGAAGCGAGAGCAGGGAAACCTGCTCTCGCTTCAATGAAGCAAAGTAAATTGCTTTTCCATATGGGGAGCAGCATGTTAGCTGCTTCCCATATGGAAAAGCAATGCCGGCTCCTGCAAGAGGCGGGGAGCCGGCGGAACTGTGGGGAGATTGGGGACCCCCCCATGGTCCCCAACGGTGAGGGCCGGCCTTCGGGGGATGGGGTCCCCGGGGCCTTGAATTGGCCTGAGGAGGGGGGTTATGCAGCCCCCCTCCATAAAAAAGATAACATTAATTGTCCATACCCCGGGGGATGGGGTCCCCGGGGCCCAGAATTGGCCATGGGAGGGGGGCCACGCGGCCCCCTTCCCATAAAAAATTTAAAATAAATTATATTTGGGGGTCAGGCCCTGGGGGATAGGGTCCCCAGGGCCCAAAAAAAAGTAAAAGGAAGGGGGGCCACACAGCCCCCTTTTAATTTCTTCTTTTTTTTTAAAAGACGCAATCGCCCCTAGGCCCTGCCCCCTCACAAACACACTCTGCAAACGCGTCCTGTGGCGTGTTTTAAATTGGGGAATTAATTCCCCTGCAATGCTGGGGAGGGTCCCTGGGGGCCAACTAGCCCACCAGGTATGTCCAGTAAGCGCCACAGGGTTGTGTTGCAGAGAGGTGCTCCAGGCCACGCCCCTTTAAACACCTCTCTGCAATGCAGCCTTGTGGTGCTTACTGGAGGTACTTGGTGGGCTAGTTGGACCCCAGAGACCCCCAGTATTGAAGGGGAATTAATTCCCTAACTTAAAACACGACACTGTGCGAGTTTGCACTGTGGAAGGGAGGGGGCGGGGCCTGAGTTCACATGTGTGCAAACACACCCTGTGGCGCGGTTTAAGTTGGGGAATTAATTCCTTGTCAATACTGAGGGTCCCTGGGGGCCAATTAGCCCACCAGGTACCTATAGTAAGCACCACGGAGCTGCGTTGCAGAGTGTTGTAAAAAGTGGCGTGGCCTCTGAACACCTCTCTGCAATGCAGCCCCTTGACGCATACTAGAGGTACCTAGTGAGCAAGTTGGCCCCCAGGGGACCTCAGGATTCAAGGGGACTTAATCCCACAACTCAAAACACGCCACAGGGCGTGTTTTCACACATGCCACCTCAGGCCCCACCCCTTTCCTTCACCATTGTACAAGTATTCCTCTAAAATCAGCCGAACTACGAATTCTGATTTACTCACCTATTATCAGGAGAGAACCCAGTGCGGTATCTTTTAGCCCAGCACTGACCCTGAAAAGTAATTCTAAGCATTCTTACAGTAACTTGTATTTCCTTCCATAGGAATCCATTGTGTAGTTTTCAGTAGAAAAGTTTCTAAGTGTTGATTTTTGAAATTTACAAATATTCCTCTAAAATCAGCAGAAATATGAATTCCGATTTACTCACCTGTTATCAGGAGAGAACCTAGTGCAGCATCTTTTAGCCCAGCACTGACCCTGAAAAGTAATTCTAAGCGTACTTACCAGTAACTTGTATTTACTTCCATAGGAATCCATTGTGTGGTTTTCAGCAGAAAAGTTTCTAAGTGTTGATTTTCGAAACGTACAAATGTTCCTCTAAAGTCAGCTGAACTACGAATTCCGATTTACTCACCTGTTATGAGGAGAGACGTCAGTGCTGCATCTTTGAGCCCAGTACTGATCATGAAAAGTAATTCTAACCGTACTTACCAGTTACTTGAATTTCCATCCATAGACTAACATTTACTGATTTCACTTGGAAATTCTTCTAAGTGTGGAGTTTTTGAACTTTAAAAAATGAATAATGTAATATGTGACATTATCAGCAGTGGATTGTGGGCACGCGAGTTATAGTTAGTACAACTAACTATAACGGGGGAATTTCAATGGTTTTGTACGAGTGAAATGTCCAACTAACGATAACACCCCTAAAACCTATGTTTTTTTCAGTGAATATACATATGTGAATATATATATATTTACTTATTGGCTCCAAGTTATGAGCAGCCCAATCCGGAAATGATGAAAGAATGGGCACAAGCTAATTTGGATTCGTCTAAGCGCTTGGTAGAAATACTTGTCAAGTATGCGGACATAGATAGAGTGGAACTGCAGAAACGTATTGTGGCACTATCCGAAGAAATTGATAAATTGGGCTCTGCTGAGGAGATCGCCAAACTGAAGGCTGAAATGACGATCCGTCTGAAAAAAGGAGAAGAAAAAATTAAGGCGCGTAAAGCATTCAAATTCCATCGAGACAGGGTGGATTATGTATCAGGACGTATTTTCACCTTTTCGCGCAAGTATGATGCTATAAAAAAGGCAAAGTTAACACGAACCAATGAGGCAAAAGCAGGAACGTCAGTGGCCAGGCAAGTTTCAGAGTCATCATACTCAAGCCTCAGTTCCGCCATTGAAAGTGATACGGACGGTGAGAACAACATAGCGCCTTCAGTAACAACTAATGCGACTCACTCTCCTGGCGAAGAAATGAATTTTTTAGTAGAGGAACGCTTGGCAACACTAAGGCCAAGGAATCGGCGAAATCAAGTCGACAAAAACGGAACTACAAGCGGAGCCAGCGTCGCAAAGCCCATAAACGCAGGGACTCCCAGAGGCAACAGCAACAAATGCGGAAGGGGGTGGTGGAATCGCCGATAAACCCCGAAAGCCCTGAGAGCAATGAAAATAAAGAAAAAACTGTCATCAACCTAACTGAAGCAGTATTAAGTAAAGCAGAAACTCAAATTCTGTTGTTAGGACTGTCTTTCTGCAATGAATCGAACTTCGACTATGCAAACACAAGAATGGACATATACCAGTTCATTAGAAAGTTGAAGTTGCGTAAATTTCACTCCATTAATAAATCTAAGAATGCCCCAGAGGCAGCTATGTCACAAGATTTAAATCCAATAATAATTGAGAACACTCCCTCACAAAATTTGGAAGTAACCCTATGCACTGTACTCAATGATTTACGTAATGAAAACTATTGCAATGACATAGGAAGTCCAACCATCACGGATCTCAGCCAATCAGCAAGAACCATCACTGTAGCCAAACGGACTACACCCTTTAAAGTGAAATCCAAATTCAACCCTATACTTTTGAGAGATGGCATTGACATTTTTAATGAACAAGTTACTGAAGAAATTAAAAAACTAAATTACAGAACTTGCGCCACAAAGAAGAAAAAATGTCACACAGAAACAGACAATATCATAATCTGATTGCCAAGCTCGAAAAGAATAACGATGTAATCGTGAGGAATTCGGACAAAGGGGGTAATATGGTGCTATGGTCAAGGAAAGAATATATCAACGAAGCTCAATCACAATTAAATGATCAAATGTGTAACAGGCTAAGCAGTGCTTCAGCTATTAAAGAAACAGCAAATTCTTTTTATATGAAATTATTAGGTTGGAAAAGCACCGGGCTCATCTCCCTGGACGAGTACAAATTCATGAGAAATGATCATCCGATCATCCCAAACATCTATTTTATACCGAAAATTCATAAGGATGCATCAAAACCACCAGGGCGACCGATAATATCGGCAAGAAAGAGCCTGTTAGAAAATACTTCACGATATATAGACTTTTTTTGCAAGAAAGTGTGATGGGACTTGCTTCATATCTAGGAGACACGAGCCACTTTTTAAATAAAATCAAAGACTGTCAATGGGGACTTAATTATCATCTTCTAACATTGGATGTATCTTCTTTATACACCTGTTTAGACCATAAAGATGGTCTTCGTGCCCTAGAATTCTTTTTGAACAAAAGAAATGCCACTTGCCCTCAACATGATACTATGCTTTTAGATATGGTTACATTCTGTCTTAATAATAACATTTTCATGTTTAACCAAATGTACTATCAGCAAATGCGGGGGGCAATGGGGGCCAGCTTCTCCCCCAGCTATGCCTGTATTTTTATGGGCTGGTGGGAGGAGCTGGTCCTCAAAGGCACACATGCTAAACAATATGATGACCACGTCAGGATGTATTATAGATACATTGATGATCTATTTTTTTGTATGGGAGGAAACTGAAGAAGAAGCCAAAGAATGGGTAGATGGTTTGAATCAAAATTGTATCAATTTACATTTTACATCTACTGTTAGCCCATTTCAGATTAATTTCTTGGACGTTCAGGTACAGGTGGTAATCAACAGACTAGAGATCAAGCTGTTCAGAAAGGAAACTACGGGGAATTCTATGCTGCCCTTTACGAGCTTCCATCCTCGTCATTTGATAAGCAGCATCCCCTATGGGGAGATGCTGCGCATCAAACGAATCTGCAGTAACCCTGTGGATTTAGTTGAGGCTCAACTTGGCTGCAAACAGAGATTTTTAGCTAGAGGCTATCCTCTCAAAATCATACAAGCAGCCATTGATAAAACCCAGAAACTAGATAGAAACACTCTTTTGGTCCCCAAAAAGGTTAGAGAACCTGTTAATATGTCTGTCGGTAATCCTGACACTGTGAGGCTAATAATACCTTTTAGCTCATAGGAAAAAGAGATATCCAAAATCATAAACAAGAACTGGGCGCTAGTAAAAAGTGACCCTATAATAGGAGCTGAAATGCCAGTTAGACCAAGCATAACCTTTAGGAGGGCGCCATCAATGTATGGGGACTTGGTCTCTAGTAATCCCTAAGTGTTACCATCAAGCGATTGGCCTACAAAAACTAATGGCTTTACCAAATGCAGGTCCTGCAAGGCGTGCCAATATGGAATTAATAAACAAAGTTATTGCACCGCTTTTAGCAAAAAAGAGGTTAAAATCTCTAAACCCTTACACTGTAAGACGGAATATGCCATTTATGTCTTAGAATGTAGCTGTCCCCTAAGATATGCGGGCAGCACTAAACTGCCTGCGAGCAAAAGAGTGTTGCAACACATATGGGCCATCAAAAACTGTGACCCAACTTATCCTGTCGCGCGACATTTTCGTGAGGTTCATGAAAATAATTTAAACAACCTCTCGTATTATGTCATTGACACTATCCCCAAAACCAAAAAGGGTGGCGACAGGGAGCAGGCAATGAGGAAATTGGAGACACGATACATACTTAATTTCAACAGTAAAAATCCTGGAGGCCTTAATAATACGGAAGACCTGCACACTTGCTTATGAATTTATAATACCCCGTTTGGATTTGAACCTGCAAATCCTTCTCTATGCCTTGCCTTCCGATAATCAATGAGAAATACTTTTTTTATTAATAAACATATGAAATTTGGTTTTGTCCTTGTGCAACAGCAATTAAACATAATTACCTTTTGGAGATGTCCTTTCTCCATATTGATGATCATTTTCAAATCTTTTACATTTCAGGTGTTTTTCACTACATGCACTTTGTTTCACGGGTAATGGTTTTTTTGTCTATTTTTCATAACAAAACGTAGGTGACTATCATTGTAATTATAGATAATGAAATTAGCATTGACAAAATGAAATAATGCTTTTATGCGGTTATTATACATCATATTTGAAATGTTTTACATTAGCTAAATCCACTGATTCTTCCTAGGGCCTAGGTATCAATTTTATTGATCAGATATATTTAAAGCTCCCCTTACCGATGGAGATTTTATATATTTATAGAGACTTAAATTTATTTTTGTATTTGTAAATAGATATATATTAATATTGTTTGATAATTTTCGGTTTTATGTAAGAATCATGAAAATGGATTTTTCTGAATTATTTGGTTTTTCAACGTTTTAAATGTTGATGTTACATTGCATGTCTAAAAAGCTATGACTGATATAGAAGCACCAAAGGGTTTTGTTTATGTCTATCATTCACCTTAATCACGTGCAAAATAGTGCAGCGTTATAATTGGTCCAGAATCAAACTAGCGTTGTCATGTGATCAAGCCACTGAGGTGGTGAAACGCGTAATGGCCGACGAAGAATAAACTAAAGTTTTTACACTGATACTGGGTCCGTGTCTGCTTACCGAGGAGACGAAAGGTGATGTGTTGCAGCGACCTTGATATATATATATATATACATATATATTTGTGATGTTCCATATGCCCCAACTTAAGAAAGATGTCTGTTGCAGAAGAACATCCGAACCCCCTCTAAAGTTGTGTTTAAGGTGTTTTGGAGTTTTTTGACCATGTTTACTGGCAGATTGTGCTATATGTGTGCAACACTGGATACTAATGTTTCCACCTATTTCATTATTTCATGGAAGAGCCTGATACCCTTTTTGAAATGATGTCTTTAAATTAGGTTCATATATATATATATATAATAATATATATATATTCAAAGGAAGAACTACTAGACTCCAAGGAAAACTTCTGGATGTACCGTTTAAAATCATTGCATCCAGATGGACTGAACATTACTGACAATACAACCTGATTAATGCATATCTCAAGAACTCTCAGGGCTGCATTGATTCCACATTCCAAATGGAATCTTCACTCATGATGCTTTTTGAAAATTCAGCTGTGTCATCTGTGCAGCCACTGAGCTTACCATCTTGAAACTACCTGAGGAAGGCGGAAGCTGAAACGTTGTAGTGGAAATATATTTTTGTTCTTTGGTGGATCTATCTGTTTAAGTCACTTCTTTCTTATATATTTTATTTCTTTGTGACTCAGTGTATCCTTTGGGATCCAGATTTTTTCCCTGGCTGGCTGTTGTTTTCTTGTGATCCTTCATCTTCCGCCACGGAAGCAAAGGAGAAAAGCGAGCAGTCTTGAAATGGAACATTTCATGCTGGGTAGAACACATGGCGGTTCATCCCCTGCTTTACTGACTTCTTGGCGCTTGTGGCTGAGATGGTATTGGGGGACCGGAGGAGGTACTGGACGACTGACACACCAAAGCGGCATTACCATCACAGCAAACTCCAGAGGCTCACGCTGTTCCCTGCCCCCCCGCTTTGACATTTCATCATTCATGGTTTTCCTCCTGCACCTAGGTTCCAGGACCCAATTGGTGCATTCTGGGACCTGTAGTCTTGCACCACGCGCGGGACTCACACAGGTGTGGGAACTAACCCTAGGGGTGGAGCTGACCTACATTAGCAGGTGGTTAAAAGAGGGACTAACCTGCAGCATGTCATCTAGCTGGTTGGACGCTTTGGGCGCTGAAGAAGGCAGAATCCCTGCCGAAATGCATTCGCAATTGGTGTCATTAAACCAGTGTTTCCTCCATCTCCTCCTGGGTCGCTGCTTTCTTTTCTTTTGAAGGGATCATTGTTCACATATCACAGCGCTATCCAGAGGCGCTTTTGCAGAAGACCCCCGTCTCGCTTTGGGCGACCAGCGTCACTGGAACCTTCGGACTGTTGCAGTCCGGTGTATTTGGCCAGCGTTTGTTGGACAGGCTGGAAGCCCGCCACGGAAGCAAAGGAGAAAAGCGAGCAGTCTTGAAATGGAACATTTCATGCTGGGTAGAACACATGGCGGTTCATCCCCTGCTTCACTGACTTCTTGGCGCTTGTGGCTGAGATGGTATTGGGGGACCGGAGGAGGTACTGGACGACTGACACACCAAAGCGGCATTACCATCACAGCAAACTCCAGAGGCTCACGCTGTTCCCTGCCCCCCCGCTTTGACATTTCATCATTCATGGTTTTCCTCCTGCACCTAGGTTCCAGGACCCAATTGGTGCATTCTGGGACCTGTAGTCTTGCACCACGCGCGGGACTCACACAGGTGTGGGAACTAACCCTAGGGGTGGAGCTGACCTACATTAGCAGGCGGTTAAAAGAGGGACTAACCTGCAGCATGTCATCTAGCTGGTTGGACGCTTTGGGCGCTGAAGAAGGCAGAATCCCTGCCGAAATGCATTCGCAATTGGTGTCATTAAACCAGTGTTTCCTCCATCTCCTCCTGGGTCGCTGCTTTCTTTTCTTTTGAAGGGATCATTGTTCACATATATATATATATATACACACAACTTTAGAGGGGGTTTGGAGGGACTTCTGCAACAGACTTTTGTCTTAGGTTTTGGCATATGGAACATCACAAACCATATTCAAGCAGTCTCATTAGTTAAAGGAGTCCAATTTAAATTAAACTTAACTTGGGATGCCATCAAGTAGAATTTTAGTACCTTCAAAATTCTCGAAAGTCATACCCATGCTCTCTGTTGTTTTCATGTGCACAAGATCATTATTATGTGCACGATGTACAAGCAAGAGCAGTAATGTGGTATTGCTATATTATCACCGATACATTTCACGCTTGTGCCAATGCATTTTTTACACATGCACAGTCTAAATATGTGCTCCTCATGAACTTGTTTATGGTGCAAAATGTACTCTTAAGACATGATTGGTAGTTATTTGCATATGTTCACCTTACTTGTTCATGATATGGTTTGAGTAGTCTGACCTCCTAGGTAAGCTGCACAAGGTAGAGAACAAAGCAATATCTGGGAGCAGCTGAACAGCATTTGATGTAAAGAGTGAATTGAAGTGTGTGTTGCCTGACGAGGATGACAGGGAAGAGGAGATTTAGACTTTTGTATGACAGGATTGAGACAATTGTCACAAACCACCTCATCGATTGGCACCAATGGCCTGATGTACACATGGGTATTAGCAGAAAGTTCTGGGATTTCAGGAGGAAATGCTGAATTCCAGGGCGAGGTATTTGGTTTGCATGCTCTAAGCTGGTTTACATATTATAACATTGGTTTCTGGTAACATCATGCACACAAATAAGGTGAGTGTTTTAAAACTTGATTTACCCCATGTACTGCCTGATTTGTATTAACCACAAACTATTGTGTCTGTTGAGTCCATTGATGTATGCACCCAAATATCAGTATAACATTGCACACATGCCCTATGTCTTTATAGGTATAGTCTTAATTTGGCTTTATAATGTGCAAATAACATTGTGATATTGTTCTCTTCTGTTCTTTTTTCTTTTTACTTTTTTATATTATAAATAATACAACGTTATTCATTTGGTACATAATAGCTTTGATATATATTTATTTGTCCTCATGTACTTGCCTGCAGGCAAAGTGAACCAGTTTTGCATGATTAACATATTGCGTCACATTTTTAATGTACAGCTTCATCCACAGTATACTGGTTCACCATTCTAATGCACTTGCTTGAATGAATAATATATTGTTTTAATCATGCAACCGATCGATTGGAAAGCATTATATTCAGATTGTTATTCATGCTGTGCTAGCAGACATACATGATTGCATTATACAAGGGTTTGCATGCAAACCACATGAAGTTATTGAACGACATAGCACTTTGTTTTGAGTGTGGTTTACAACCAAGCATGTGTGTAATATATTGGGAATACAACAGAGTGTGTAAAGCCACAAAAGATTCCGTGACTATAGAGCAGGAGGCTGGCGCCTTCACTGGTCGCAGAACTCTGACATGACTTGTAGTATTTTCTTGTCATGGACAGTTGGGGGTATTGTATTTCTTATAATAAGTGTGTTGTTTGTGATCTGTGATATAGGGACTGTACTGGCCCACCCCCATTGCCATGTCTAGCGAGATGTGTAACATTAGAGCCTGTCCTCAAAGCACCTCTCTACAAGTGTTGTATAGCAGTGGCTTCATCATTCTACTTTGCAGACTGGGCCAGGCGGCTGGGCCAGTCTGCACATAGTGGGGTCCCTGTGTCCTTTGCTCTCCTTCCCCAACACACCTTATGGTTTGTCATGTGAGTCCTGGAGGCGTGCCGCATGTCCCCCCTGACTGAAGATGAAGACACAATACCAGAAACTAGTAATTGGAAGAAAAATTAACGTATGGAATTCAGAGGTGCTGTGTTGTAACAAGTGCTTGTAAAATGTATTACAAGCAGATTACAGGTGCTTTCTAATGTTAGATTGGCAGATATTACACTTTCTTTCTTATTACATATTGATTGTAAACATTGTAATTGACTGAGGAGCTTATACGAGTCTGTCAGTCCACAGACCATCAGACTCATGGGGCGCAGCGGTGGCAGTTTTCTGACCACCCTATTATGGTCAGGGCAGCTGGGCTACCCTGCGACCACCACAAGCCCTTTGGGTGGGGCGGTGGTCTTGAGGCCGCAATATGCTTGACAGGCAGCTGCAGCCCCACCAAGCATTTTACGAGATTCCTCACCACCACACTTTTCATGGCTGTGCGCCTGCCATGAAAAGTGTGCAGTGAGGGAACAAGGGGGCCTAATGGCCCCCATGCTGCCTCAGTGCAATGGGGTGCATGCAGGGGGGCCCATGGTGTTCCCCCCTGTCTGTATGCACCCCATGTTCCTGCACAGAACGAAATGCACAACATTGTACATTTTGGTCTGGGCAGGAATATGCTTTGACGTTCCCATTGCGGTGCCTATTTGTAAGGAACCGCCGTGGGAATGCCATAGAACTGCCAGTCAGTAATTTAACAAGTCGTAAACTGCTGGGTGGTCTATTCTTTGGCGGTTTGGGAGCTGGGCGTGGCGGCCCTGCTCCCACACCACCAAAGTCATAATAAGGCCCTTAGCCATGTATGGCAGTTAATGTAACTATGCTACCTCACCTTTGCCACCAACATAGAAGTAAAGCATAGGAAATCATATCTTTATAACACAACATGTATGTAATAACCGACCTTTAAATAGTAAAGTGGCAAGGAATAAACATTTTTTTCACAGTGAAGAGCCGAGTTAGTCAGAGACTACTTACTTAGAATGCAAAGTAATCAGATGCTGACTTAGTGTTGAATTCGAACTGAAAATGTACTCCTTTTAGGATGTCAGTAAAACTTGTGCAGCCATCGGGATAGTATAACAAGGAAAATGTAATTCTCCTGTGAATGCACGACTAGCAGAGCACTCACCACTTTCTCCACATAGCAATGGCTTCTCTGTACCATGCATCTGTAACTCACCCCCTAACACTCCCAATGTGGGATGCATGGGTCCCTGAAATCAATCATGCCAACAGGTACATCATGAAGCTTCATTGTATGACACAACCTTGTTCAACCAGCCTTTTTCATGAAGGGTGAACTGTGCATCAGATCATGAGAAGGAAATGTGAACTATAGGCAGAAATTACGCAGAAATCAAGAGAATTCTGAGTTTTACAGTCATTAATTGGGCAAGAGAACAGATTTTAGCACTACCAACATCTGATGTTAAATGTTGAAAGGTGGGACATATAGGGTAATGGGTATCTGCTTTGGTTAACATTCATTACCAGAAAACTAAACTGGTAGTGTGGGCTGTGTAAGTGTATCATTTATTTCCCAATAGAAATGCAGACTTATAATTTTTAGAAGGGTTAAGAAAGGAAAAATGTATTCGTATTTTGTACTTCTGGGTTTTTGAATAGTGGCAGTGCATACGCGCAATGTTGCCGGCATTGATGTCAAGGAAGCCAAGTGCATTTGAAATAGTTATCTTTTAACACAAATGTTTGTTGCACTGGCAGTAGTTTACTAGAAGAACTACTGACTTCAAAGATCTCGCAATCCCTTCTAAAAAATATCATTCCTGGCATAACTGAGAAGGAACACATGTAAGCAAGAGATGTCACTTACATCTGAAGGAACATTCTGAACGTGTGAGTTATCCAAAGCTATTTTAAGCAGTTCTCATCCAGTGATTAAAATGGGCTCAGCCCATCCGGGTCTCAGACTCGACAGTAATTAAAACTGGCCTTTGGAACGAGTCTATATCGGCCCCTTGATTCAAGCACTTAACTTCACTGACCAAATCACATCAATTTCCGAACAATAAATGTAGGCAACATTATGGTAATCTATGTCAGCGATTAAATTAATAATTATATTTCACGTTTTACTTAATCTTGCTACCCCTTAGAGTATAAGCTATTTCTAGGATGTTGGGGTTTTTTGCATTTTTTTTCCCATGTGCCATATTCCTGTTGTATAGCGCTTTATCTAAAACAGCTGACAGTCACTGATAAAGCCAATAGTCTTGGCTAGTTTTAGGTGTATGTCAGTTGTTTCCTATATATCTCGACCCGTATTACAAATAACACGCACTTTCCCGTTTGTGCCACGGCACATCGTTAATCATGTGCGCAGGGTGCAAATAGGGACAGAGCACCCTATTACTATGGATGTGCTGCTCCCAGGGCAACCACAAACTCTCGCTTTCCCCGGGCAGCACATCTATTGAAATATGGGGCAGCAGCTTAAACGCTGCCCCAAGGATCTCTCTGTAGGAGGCAACTCACTTGCACTTTAAAGAGGGGAGGGAGAGCCCCTTGCAGGCAGGTCCAGTGAGTGAGTACATCCGCCTGCAGCGGCATGTCTTGGAAGTCTAGGGGCCCCCTTTATTAGTCGAGAAGGCTGCCTCAGAGGGCAAACTACAATTGTGTCTCCTAAGGTTATGTTTGCTTCTACACACGCGCCGGTAATACAACAGGAGGGATGTATGACATTACAATGCATGCTTTTACAACGCAAGAATTACAACGCAGTCCATTACAACGCATAGTGCTTTGGGGTGCTGGATAGTGAATAGTTTAATTTACTATTCCAACTCCAGTCCCCGTGGACACTAGGGAAGGTTATTGGATAGTAAATTAACCTATTCCCTATCCTAGAGCGCCTCCCAGAGCAATGCGTTGTAATAGTTTGCGTTGTAATGGTTGCATTGTAAAGGCTCTGCGATGTAAAAGTTGCGTTGCAAAGGTTGTTTACCCAACAGGAGCACAGATGCAAGGTTATTTACTTATTTGCATGGGGTCATTCCCCCAAGCAGATGAGAGAATGTCCTCTCAAGATGCCACTGGTGCTACATGTGCGTCAGCCTTATCAGTATTACAGAAGGGGCCACACAAACATTTGTAGCCTCTTCTACAATACCATAGTGCCCCTCGGGGCACAAAGAAGCAGGCACACACGCACTTGCGCCAACTGGGTATTATATATAATACAGCTTTGGATGCACACTACAGGGATCACAGAAATGAAGTTTGTTTACCTGTTTAAGCTACATCCTTAAGTACATAGACCAAACACCGTTTTTCATCCCGTTTAAAACCGTGTCCTCATGTACCTGCATTAATTGTTTATGACAACAATGGGAACATAATGTTTTAGGTCTCGCCTGACACAACAAATGCGCTGGTCTGGCGAGACATATAGTGAGAACTCAAAAAATGGTACCATGGCCAGCCTAGAGCTACAGTGCATGTGCGCAAGCGTGTGCTTTAGAGCAGAGGTGCCAAATGGCAAACCTCGCAAATGCTCATTTAGCGCCCGTGATCACTTTCACTTATACCCTCGATCACTTTCGCGGGGCCCCTTTGATGTTCTCGTTCAAAGAAAATCAAACATCAAAGAACATGTTGTTGTGCTAATGCTTTGCTGCGCCCGTTTGACTTACAATGTGCTTTCTCTTTACACAAACTCTATGTTTTTGTTCCTTTCTTTTGAGATGCTTTTAGTATTACTGTCACACACACAACCACAACCACACAAAACCACACACACAAACACATGCAAAACCACACACAACCACACATACACACAACCACACACACAGAACCACAACCACACACACAACCACACACACACACAACCACACATACACATGAACACACACAACCACACACATAAACACACACACACAACACACAACCACACACACAACCACATACACAACCACACCCAACCAAACACACACACAACCACACACAACCACACACAACCACACACACAACAACACACACACAACCACACACACAACCACACCAACACACACACACAACCACACACACAACAACAACCACAAACACAACTCACACAATGACACACACAACCACACACAACAACACACACAACCACAACCACAACCACACACCCCCACACCCACACACAACCACAACCACACACAACCACACACACAACCATACAAACAACCACACACAACCACACACACAACCACACACAACCAAACACAGCCACAACCATACATATGACACATACAACCACACACACAACCACCCACACACAACCACACCCACAACCACACCCACAACCACACACACCCACACACACAACCACGCACACCACACACACACACAACCACACACACCGACACACACAACCACACACACACAGCCACAACCACACACACAACCACACATACAATCACACACACACACACACAACACACACACAACCACACACACAGCCACACACACACAACCACACAAAACCACACACAAAACCACACACACATAACCACACACACAACCAGACACACAACCACACACACACACAACCACACACACAACCACAACTACACATAACCACACACACAACCACACATACAATCACACACAACCACACACACACACACAACCACACAAAACCACACACAACCACAACCACACACGCAACCACACACACACACAACCAGACACCCAACCACACACACAACCACACACACACAACCACACACACACAACCACACGCATACACACAGCCAAACACACAAAACCACACGCAACCACACAAACAACCACACACACACACAACCGCCCACAACCACACACACACAACCACACACACAACCACACACACAAACATACACACAACCATGCACACACAACCACAACCACACACACAACCACACACACAACCACAACCACACATACAACCCCACACACACAACCACACACAACCACACACACAACCACACATACAACCACACACACACACAACACACACACAACCACACACACAACCACACATACAACCACACACACACACACAACCACAACCACACACACAATCACAACCACACACACAATCACGCATACACAAATACACACACACACACACAACCACACACACATAGCCACACACACAACCAGACACACAACCACACATACACAACCACAACTACACCTGCACCCACAACCGCACCCACAACCACAACCACATCCACACACAACCACAACCACACACACAACCACACACACAGCCACAACCACACTTAGCCACACACACACAACCACACACACACAACCATACACACACAACCACACACACAACCACACACACAACCACATATACACAACCACACACACACACAACCACACGCAACCACACTAACACACAACCACGCACACAACACAACCACACACAAACACATAACTGCACACACAACCACACACACAAACATACACACAACCATGCTCACACAACCACAACACACGACCACAACCACACACACACAACCACACACACGACCACAACCACATGCACAACCACAACCACACATGCAACCACACACACAGCAGCACACACACAACCACACACACACAATCACACACAACCACACAGAAAACACACACACTCAACCACACACACACAAGCACACACACAAACACACACACAACCACACACACAACCACACACGCAACCACACACGCAACCACACACACACACAAACACACACACAACCACACACACAACCACACACGCAACCACACACACACAACCACACACACACAACCACACACACATAACCACACACGCAACCACACAAACACAACCACACACACACAACCACAACCACCCACACAACCACACACATAACCACACACACAACCACACATACAACCACACATACAGCCACACACAACCACAGACACAACCACACAAACAGACAACCACACACACACACAACCACACACAAATACAACCACACACAACCACACACACAAACACATACACACAAACACACAGACAAACATACACACAACCACAACCACACACAACCACACACACAACCACACATACAATCACACACACAACCACACACAACCACACACACACAACCACACACACAACCACACACACAACCACACACACAATCACACAAACAACCACACACAACCACACACACACACAACCACACACACAACCACACACAACAACACACACACACAACCACACACACACAACCACATACAACCACACACAACCACACATTCACACACCCAACCACACACACACAACCACAACCACCCACACAGCCACATACAGCCACACACATCGACACCCACACCCACAACTGCACCCACACCCACACACAACCACACCCACACACAACCACACACACACGCAACCACACACATACACACACAACCACACACACAACCACACCAAGCATTGGCATAGCCAATAGGTCTCACCTTTGGGACCTTATAAGTGTTTAGCCACCCAACAGTTGATGTGGTTGCACCAAGTATATTGCGCTGCATAACTAAATACTTAGAAGGTCCCGAAAGCTAGACCTATTGGCAATGCCAATGCTTGTTTTTTATGATGCTTCATACCACACTTCTGTTGTTTCTAAGAATTGTAAATAACAGGCATTACTATTACCCAATTCAAGTGTATTGATAAATGTACTCATATAGTAATGATGCAATGCAGATTATTTAAGATCGACTCCTCAAATGTGCATCCCAAAGCAATTTTCAATGTAAATCTTTCTGATTAAAAGTATACATTTTATGTTATAAACAGATAATCTGAACAAAAGGTCTAAAAGTATTTAGCTGTTCAGGAAGAACCTCAAGACCTAGTTCTTCAACTGAACCACAGAGCCTTCAATGAATCATCAGTCCACTCTCCCTCCCCCAGCGTCTTGATACCCTTACAGGGAGTAGTTGCGCTTTACAAGACACTTGATTGATTGATTGATTGATTGATTGAGCCCGGGAGAACAACAGGAAGAGTTTCACAGGAAGTAGTTTTACCCAGGATATGAGGCCCTGATTCACAAAGAAATGTGTTGAACTATGCCCAGTCACAGATTTTTAGGGATACTCCAGAGAAAGTAAAGTAAGTTTATTTTTCCATTGGTGCTTCAATTATGTAGATTTTGGGCAACAGCAATTTTTTAACCTCCACAAAGAATCATTTTTCTTGTTGGCGAGGATTTACTCAAGCCCTTGGCATTTCCACCATAGAAGATAGTCGGAGAGACGTTTGTGAATCCCACCAACACACACGTTTCTGGCCATCACAATGTATGGAGGCTAACTAATCGAGCTACTTGCTGCTTGTGTGGCAATTACCTTCTCACAATATTAACGCAATTTTGGGGGTCATACTACACACGAGTAAAAGGATATACAACTCCAAGGACAGCTTTAGTGAATTCCTTGAAATTGTAAATTCAACCCTGTGAACTCCTAAACGTGCAATTGTTTTGTGAATCGGACTGGGAGCCTATGGAAACATCCAGGCTCCTGACTGTGATGTGGTCACCGCCGTTTTCAGCAACCCGGAAGGGGTAGCAATGGACCACCTGTTGTATATATATAGCACGTGATAGCAGATTGATTTATTGGAGGTGGGGTTTACTCACTAAATAAAAGGATCCTGGTGTGGACAGGATATTGAACAGTCTTACCTGACTAGTGGTGCTTACTTCTACTTTGACATAACATTTCTGGTGACGAAAGTTGGGATCCCGCTGCTGTTCCTTCCTGTATGTTTCCTGGATTCTCAACATTGCTTGTGGTGCCCTGGCGGTGTCTTCGTGCCTGCGGTACCCCTGGCGGTGTCCTCGTGCCTGCGGTGCCGCTGGAAGCCTTGCTGTGTGTTCGGGGCTTCCTGAGTGTTGCTGTTCGCCTGCTCCGGCTTTTTCTGGGGGCATGGCCAGCTGCTAACGTCGTGCAGCGTGCTGCTGTGGACCGGATGGTTCGCAGTGGTGGCGATGGGTGTTTCTTGCTGCCCGGTGAAGCAAGTGAGAGAGAGAGAACTCCAAGAGCACTCCCTGACTGCTCTCGTTTTGATACCTGGCAGCTCGTGGCAGTTTGGTGGTATCCTGCTGCATCTGGATTTTGCTGTTAGTAATCCACTGTCTAGATCACCGTTTTCAACCTGCAATCTGGAGTCTGAAGACCATATTTTGGTTTTGGGGAGCTGGCGCCCATGTGGTGTGCCTTGACCTGTCTTCCATTGGGTGATCTTGTCGACCATTCCTCCAGTGGAGCATTTTCTATTGGATGGTCCTCCGTTTGCCCAGGCGGCCCGTTGGAAAGAGTGGGGAGACCGTTTGGAGACTTACTTTGATGCTATTAATTTGGTGGAGGAACGAAGGCGCACGATGTTGCTACATCTGAGAGGGGCGGCCATTCACTGTCTGGGTCGGCCAGTGGTGGAAGGTACACCACCTACTTATAATACTTTGAAGCAAGCTCTTACTGCCCATTTTGAGCCGCTGGCAAATCCAGATCATGAGCGATTTGTGTTGCGTCAGGCTCGGCAGTTGCCTGAGGAGTCTGTGGACATATTTTATGCCTGTTTGCATGACTTAGCCAGCACCTGTACGTTGCCCGATGCTGCGGATGAAATCAGGGCTCAGTTTATTCAAGGCTGTTATTCCAGTAAGCTACGTGAAGCAATTCTGCAAGTGCCAGACATGCCTATGGCTGATATGTTGACCCGTGGGAGGTCCAAAGAACTTTCAAAGGTTAGAGCAGCTCAAATGGATGCTGCCCTTCAACATGCGGTAAAGGTGGAGCCAGTGAATGCTGTTTCAGCCCGAGTCCCTGACAAACAAAGACTGCTGAATCGGGGAAAGGTGGAGTCCACGAAACAGGATGGGTGTCTCCAGCTTTGTCTTTCTGCTGTGGGTACCGGGAAGTGGAATGGTCTCATGGATTCTGCCAGGTGTCGTCCTGAGAATGCTAGATCGGCCTTGGCATCTCTTTTCAATGTACAGGATGAACTGGCTAGATCCCCGGAGGGTTGTTTGATGAGAGGTCCACGGCTGGTGATTCCTGCCTGTCTCCAGCAGAGGGTGGTGAATGACTTGCGTTGTTAAAACTGCGTGGTAAAGGGACGCGTTGTAACCGTACGCGTCATACCGTCATACATCCGGTCTTAATCACCTTATCTGAGAAATAAAGACTTTCTGACACTAAAATAGTGACAGTCCATGTTACTCTATTTAGCCTTGGATTTTGCTAAATAAAGAAAGGTGCATCCCCTTGAGTCAGAAATATCATCTGAATGATGCTGTTTAGATGAATTGTGGGACTGCCCGCTACTTTCATTGTTGTGTTTCCTTTAATGTCGAACAAATCACTGGAGAGAATGAGGGCTGGAGGACTGGCTGCTGAAGGTGAAGAGGCACTCACTGCTCTCTCATCAAGCTATTTTAAAATAAAAATCATGACTTTTGGAGCAATGTTTATTTTTACCATAAACTTTTCCTTGAATGAAAGGCCTTCTCATATTTCGTCCCAGGATATTGGAACAAACTCCCTCTAACCCTGCGAGAGACTCCCTCATACTCTAAATTTAGGAAATAACTAAAAGCCTACTTATTCTGATTTTTACTGGTACGCATTTCCTGTCAGGATCCGCGACAGCGCCGAGATGCCCCCAGGTGAGACGTGCGCTATAGCAAGTAATATTAACATAACATAACATAACAAGTAATCAGATTGTTTTTAACCTACATTCCAAAACTGGTGATTGACAATGACTGAAGCCCGGGGACCCAGCTCTGCAATTTCTATCTTGAAATACAAGTACAGCATGCATCCTGAGACTGGTTTTGGGTCATCACCCCTCATCAGTTAGACTAGTGTGAATCCAGTGGTGCAACATTCTGTCCATCATTTGTTGTTTTTGCCTTTTTTGCCCTAAGTGTGAAGGGTATGCCTAGACATGGGACCAGTGCTCACTGTGCCACTGGAATCAAGCTAGTCTGGCTGATGAGAGGTGATACCCCCGAAACTGGTCCCAGGATGCTTGTTTCCATTCCAGAGGAGTCCTTGCTTGGCAGCTCAGGCTGGACTGTTGCCATGGGGAGCAGGCGTCAAGACTGATTTGAATATGGCTGAGTTCGAACTGGGGTGATGTGGATAGAAAAATAACAATGTATTGAACCCAGATCTGTGACTGGGGGTGAATGTTTGATCTGTTCAGCATTCTGTCCATCATTTGTTCTTTTTGCTTTTGTTGCCTTAAGTGGGAAGGATATGCCGATATGTAGGTTCAGTGTTCACTGCGTCACTGGATTCAATCTAGCCTGGGTGATGAGTGATGATACTCCGAAATCAATCCCAAGATGCTTGTTTCTGGTCCAGGGAGAACCTAGACGGCAGTTCAGGCTGAACTGTTCCAATTGGAAGCAGGGTCAAGACTGGTATGCATGTGGCTGGGTCCTAACTGCGGTGGCGTGGTGATCAAACAAACATATGATTAAACCCAGATCTGTGACTGGGGGTGAATTTTGATCTATTCAGCATTCCTTACATCATTTATTCTTTTTACTGTCTGAAATTGCCATTTTCAGAATTGTGACTAAAGATCTGACTTTACCATTAATGAGAGCTTTTAATTGCAATTCTTTAGGCACCAAACTCAATCTGTCTACCTTTTCCCAACAGAAAGTTATCACTTATCAAATGTTATAAGGCAACCTAATGTTATAGTATGAGAGGGATAGGC
Organism: Lissotriton helveticus; assembly: GCF_964261635.1. Taxonomy (NCBI): domain Eukaryota; kingdom Metazoa; phylum Chordata; class Amphibia; order Caudata; family Salamandridae; genus Lissotriton; species Lissotriton helveticus. The sequence continues at coordinate 1,870,235,492 of NC_136065.1, forward strand.
CTTCTAGTAGTGAGAAACAAATCGAAGAGTTTTTCACTAGCAGGACATTAAAATCTTAAAAGTGCATGACCAACTTTTTTAATACATTGCATCCTGCCCCCTTGTCTGCTTAGGGCCTTTCCTAGGGGTGCCTTATATTTATTAAAAAAGGAAGGTTTGGGCCTGACAACATGCTTATTGCTATGTCAAAATGGCAGTTCAAATTGCACACAATGCTGCATGGTAGGCCTGAGACATGTTTAAAGAGCTACTTAAGTGGATGGCACAATAAATTATGCAGTCCCAATAGTAGCATTTAATTTACAGGCCTTGGTTACGTGCAGTAGCCCTTGCCCTAAATTAAATGTGCCAATTAAATATAAACCAATTCCACCTCCCATGTTTAGGGGAGAGAGCACAACCACTTTACCACTGGTTAGAAGTGGTAAAGTATACAGAGTCCCAAGGCCAAGAAAATGTAGACCATCAAAATAATGGAGGTGTAGGCAAAATGTCTTGATGAAGACCACCCTAAGGCTGACAGGTCTAACATAAATTATGAGATCAATGTACTTGTTACTATTTTTATGTACTACCACATTGTCAACATCCACCACTTTACTTGCTAGTTTGCCCTGTGATAGCTCTCAGCAGATCAAACTTTCCAACATATTCTGGTCATTCAAAATTTAACATAAAGAAGATATTCCTCAGAACCTACACAAATAGGTAAACAACCTTTACAACGAAACTTTTGCAACGCACTACCATTACAACGCGGTCATTACAACGCAAACCATTACAACGCATTGCGCTGGGGGGCGCTTTAGGATAGGGAATAGGTTAATTTACTATCCAATAACCTTCCCTAGTGTCCACGGGGACTGGAGTTGGAATAGTGAATTAAACTATTCACTATCCAACACCCAAAAGCACTATGCGTTGTAATGGATTGCGATGTAAAAACCGCGTTGTAAAGGCAGGCGTTGTAATAGCCTGCATTGTAACGTCATACATTCACACAAATACAATGATGCTCGTTTTCCTGATTCAACCCCCCACATCATTGTGTGTAATCTTACTTTGAATGTATATAAAAGTGATTGAACATTATTAAAATATTATACTTTCTCAAAAGTATAAATGTCATGTTCCTCATCCATAGGCAATGGAATCTAACCACAGAGTCCCTCATCCTTAGGCAAAGGGATCTAACTACAGAGTACCTGTGCCTCCAGAATTCCTTTTGCATGACCTTTGGAAATGTCAAGTGGGTCCCAGATAACATACCCTGCACCCAGTTCCCGGGACCTCTGAAGCCATTCTGCAACATGGTAGACAATGTGCAGTGGGTTCTGGCCACTGGTAATGTGACCTAGGGTCTCAGAGAGCACAGCTGTCAGTCATATACATTGAACTTTGCCTTTATGGCATGGTTCACACCTTGCACCCAGTGCCCATAACCTTAGAGCCTTTTTTAGTTACATTTTATTATTATTTTAAGGGAGCTTTATAGATGTTTGGTTCGTGTTTGGTTCATAAACCAGTACACAAATCAGAATTTTGTTTATGTTTGGTTGTTGCTACATGAATCAGAATTTTGTTCATAATTGGTTGTTGCTACATGATTCAGAATTTTGTTTATAATTGGTTGTTGCTAATGTTGAAATGGCATCTGCCAAACCGAATGGCGTACTTCATTAACTGGTTTGCAGGTCGCACACTACACGGCGTAGGTTGGGGGGAAAAGCTGCCTTTGTCAATCTGCTTTTCTTTCAAACTCAAAATCAGTTTACCAACCATACACTTCTCGAACTGCTTGTGATACTAAATCCACATCTACCAAAGATCTCCCATAATTTACCCCTCCAAAGCCCACCTGAAACAATTATGGAGCACTAATATCTGAAAATACTGAACTTATTTGTTCCAAACCACAAAAAATCCTTTTTCTGAATAAAGTTTTTATTTCACTCTGTGTTTTGTGTAATTTCTTCCAGCCCTTTCTGCTGCAGCCGAGAGCACTTTCATGACATTTGCTTGGGCTTGTAATTCTGCTATCTTCAAGTTGCTCAGCATCTGCCATGGCTGACAATTATTTCTCACTTCTTCTGTGCGTTGCATATTACAGCCGCCATGATACAAAAGCGCAATTAAATACAAACAATATGAAAACACTGCTGATTCTCTTATAATTGCTTCCAGCTGCTTTTTATTAAAGTCAGATTAAAAAGTGCTATAATCAATTAAAGGGCCACTCAAGCCTTCTTTATTCAAGCATATTTATTAAATCTGAAAGTCCCTAATTGTGCATTTGCAGTGGATAATTTATTACTTTTTAATCCTTTTTTGAAGCTCCTGAAAGGTTATGATTTTAGGTTAACAGCATCAATTTGAACTGACTGTTTCTTTTTTTCAGGGATTTGGTCAACACGAGTAGCGCCCAACAGCCTGATCCTATTAGTATATTTGTTATGTATGAATGTTTGTCAGGAGGTTCAAATTCGTTCCATAACTTAACTTTGATCGAGCTGCCATTTCACCAAATCATAAAGATGTTTAGGTCCACAGATATTCGTTGAAAAAAGGATGCAGTGGGCAATTCTATGGACAGAGTAAGATGGAGTAACACAGACGAGACCTCTGCCGAAGAGTGTTGCACAAATTGGCCCACATCTTCTAATGCCAGCAGCAGAAGGAAGTTGCTGACTGTTAGTGTTATTCAAATGTTTACATACAATGATGTTTCTGACTCTTCAACTACATCCCTGAAGTAGCTAATCCCCAAATTGGGTGTTTCCAATCTCCTATATTATGCTTGGTCCGTTTCAGGGTTAGGGAATCCCAATCTGATCCTGGTTGCTGCATAAAATGTTGGTATTGAAGTCAAAGCATAGTACCGATGTTTGCTGAAAGGGTCATGTCGCCATGCTTTTCTTGAAATGTACTTTTTACCTTTCTTTTTGGGGATGGTACTGCCTGTTGTAGTTTTCTTGCATTGTATTTTCCATTTTTAACATTTGCTTCTTGCTGCTTGAGGCGTTGCAGGAACAACACTTCAAACCCTTTACTTTTGGGTCTCAGCTGTGCTGGGTTTTTGTTTTACTCCGCATGGCTATGCTCTTCCACTATCTGGGCTGAATGCAAATATACATGTAAGACAATCCACCCTGCAAAGCACACATGCAATAAGGTGGCAACACATTGGGGAGGAGGGTGGCTAACTTTCATTCAAGTGAGGTCAAACAAATATGGACGCCATTTCACAAGGATTGGGACAAGCGAATAAGGTCATCTGCCAAAACCAAAAGAGATTAAAATATGGCAGAGCAAGACTTCTTCCCAAGCTTGCAAATATAGACTGGAGCCCAGATATATTAAGCCTTTGCCTGATTTTTGCATCTCACGAGGCTCAGCAAGGACAATGCAAAGACTTCAGTAATATGTACAAAGCCATGCAAGGGTGATTTGCACCACTTTGTAGGGCTTTGTAAACAAATGCAGCTCAATACAGCGACTTGCGCTGCTTTTCATTACATTTCAGGCTAGATGGCATTCCATGAGTGGAGCATGGACATTCCCATGCATCCAATCATGGGTTTTGGGCATTCCCAGATTTACCACCACTAGTAAACCTGAGAATGCGTCAAAATGCTATGTCTTCCCTAGTGAGGCATTATGAGAAGAAACATCTTTTTCTCTCCTTATTGCTTCCTCTTTTCCTTTGTATCACATTCTTCAGCCCACATTGAAAGAGAAAAATACCACAAAAAAATTGCTTTTGGGCAGTAGGGGGTCCCTTCCTGCACAAAAACAATCATGCCTCGTAGCGCAGACGCCCTTGCGCTATAGTGCAAGGGTAGTTGTATCGGCACTAGGCAGCACAAAGTGCACTAGCACTAATTGACAGCTGAAGTGATCCATATCTTTGTAAATATAAAGCATTTCTCCGTTTCTCTTTCACACAACATAGCACAACAACTTTGCTTGCAGCCCTGTATTGCTTTCCAGATTAGTAAATGTGCCTCGGGGTCTAAGACCCAGCCATGAATACATTTGCTACAATCCTCAGGAGAACCCGACCAAACGCACACTCGCGAAGGAACAGTTATTCAATCAATCAATCAGCATTTATAAATCACACCACTGTCACTTTAACCAATTGCATGCTCGAGCACTACCTCCCAGGTGCTGCGCATGAACAACAGCCGAAGCAGCCCCGCCCACTGCGTCCAATGCCAGCACTGCGGCGGAATGTTTCACAGCGATAAACGGGTTAAGGGGTAAGGGGTATCTGGGCGCTGTGCCTCCGTTGAAGAGGGAGGTCTATTGAAAACACTTTGTAGCTGGCACTTCACCCCCACATGATTATATACGTCTGACAGTGATAGTCGATTGGGCAGTTTGGTAGCGGATGCTGGATGATGAATATATGTATTCTAAGACTGTCTAAAACTGGAGCCTCTTAGAGAAGTTGACACAGTGCCCAACATTGTGCTGCTTGAACATTTGAAGTGAACCTGTTCGGTACTGCATTCAACAGGCTCTGCCTAGTGCCTTCCGAATTGTACTGCGGGATATACTCCTAGCTGGCATGTAAACTGGGTTAAGGATAAGGTCTGAGAATGCCGCATATACCTCTGGAGAAAGTTTCAGATGCCATAGGCAGCAGCTCAGATGGTTGGACCGTTCTGGGTGAATTTAAAGAACTAAGATGCCCAGAATGTCTTAAAGTGGAAGAGCTGGACTATTTGCCCACTTGATTTTATTCTGTAGAAACACTCCAAGGTGTCACCCAGATCTAATGGAACGTGTTCAATTTCCGTTTCCACACAATGAACTTGACAACCGCCATAACCACCAGACACAGAGGCAAGGTTTGGGATGTTTCTGGATGTTGACCTCGCCTCGGGCCACAGGTCACCAAGGTGTGTGCAAAGTTTTGGGTTCTCCAAAGTTCCCCCATTTATTTCGGTGTGATATTTTGGTGCAAGAAAAATCACGATGTCTAGTGAGATCAGTATCAATCTGATGGAGTGGTTTTCAAACCAAGGGGAAGGCGCAGCGGCATGTTCAGGGGTACGCAAGCACCAGAGCAAAGACACTCTCTGGCTCTTTCTCTTTTTCCTAAGTCAAGTGTGGATAAGCACAACCACCTATGAAGATGCCTAAACTAAGCTTGACACACGATGGCATTAATACGTGTATTATCATCAAGGTGTGGGTTAAACCTGTTATCCTAGACATTTGTAGGTCTCCTTTGAGAATGTTCTCATGATCCCGGAGTGCATTGTAGAAGCCAGCGTTGAGGAGAGGTGGGGGTAACAGTAAATGCATAGAGAGCAACTATGGGGGAAAAGGGAGCTGTTAGTGTTGGAGAAGAGTCAGTAACACGTCAGGCTGATTCTGACCTATCACTCACAGGCTTTCAGGGGTACCATCTGGTGGGAAGCGATGATAGAAGCTGATGAGGCAGTAAAACTGAGCTATAAATAGAAGCGATGGGGGTAAAAACAGGGGTATTAAAGTCATAGAGAGGTGTGACATATAGGTGCATAGCAACAGAAGATCAGCAAATGTAGTAATGATGTGCAGTTAAAGAATCAAATAGATAGGTGAGGCAATGTGAGTCACTGATGCCAATAGACCACTTTACGCAGGAACCCCAGAATTTCTAAAATGGCTGTATTTTAGTTAAAAACGTCTTTCACATCAATACAAGCCCATGGGAGAATTTGAATCCCCCAGTTTGTTTTTGTCTTCAGATCCTCGTATCTGTTCTCAGATGTTGGCCAGCACAGCATGTACAGGATTCGTTAGAAGTGCCTACTAAGCAGTGCTGAAACAAGAGAGCTGTGGCAGCAGAGATTAGCAAAGAAGGGAGGGAGGAATAGTAGGCATATAACGTGCAATTCGTCCCACCATATTTTCCCCCACACAAAAGGCACCATACAAAGTGGCTGGTCTTCACTGCGTAGCCTTTATTAATTCTCTTAGATAACGCCTTCTTTTGTTGTTGATGCATTGTCAACATTAGACCAACTTTATTAAACAATCCAACACACATTGATAAACATAGATTCGTGCAGTATTCGTTTGACCACCGTTTACAATTGTATTTACAATTCAGTATCTCCAGATCCACCTTGGATGTGGGTTGTACCAGCAGGACACAACCCATCTCCATTGCTTCCATTCCATTCCAGGTGACCACCAGTCGTCTACCCCCTAGACGCGGCAACCTGTTACTGCTTTGCGCCTTTCCTTGCGCCCCAGCTTTCCCCAAATTGCTTCTTCCAAGTACTGGCATCTCGGGTAGGGCCGGAGAGTCCAGGACCACCAGCAGGACGGCCCCCTCTCCCGCCAGCCCGGAGCCCCATTGACTGCCCTCCTTGTTCCAGGATGAGCCAGTGCCCGCCAAAAAGGAGTCCCCGACATTTTTCTTGGCCGGGACCCCGCCCCCGCCAGATCTACCTTTAACCACAGGGATGGGTGGGTGGGCAACTTTCTTCTATCTATGACCCGTGGCACCCGAGGCAAGAAGACAAAGAGGGCTTCTGCCTCGTGGTCCGTGCTCTTATCCTTTTCCTTGGGGGAGGGGATCATCTGCGCCCCCTAGGTGACGCACTGATGGCTCGCCCTACCTTCTCGCTTTTCCTTTTAACCCCTCCCACTACCCTTGACCACATGCCTAATGGCCCAGCCTCTTTCTTGCCGCCTCCTGCCCGTTATGCCACGAAAGGCCCCCCTCCCCTAGGCGCGGGGGGGGGCCTCTCAAAACATTGTGCTCAAACAGGGTTTGTCCTTACAAAGTTTCTCACGAAGGTTGACCATTTAGGGGAAGCTTTATGCACAATGGCAATGCAGAGAGGAAGAACACTAACTGTTTTCTGTTACAAAAGTGAAGATTTTCTTGTCGAAGTGATGAAGCAAAATTCTTTGCAAACTGCAGAATGTTGCAAAGATTTCTATACACCGTTAAGAGAAACAAATACAGATTTGCAAAATCAGGCCCTTCCATTGACTGATAATCCTCATGAGGTTCCTTTACCAGGGCCTCCTGCGTCGTGTTCAGTCAACCATCAGCTTGGTGCTCTCATGTATGCACTATACCCTCGTCCTCTACCTTTTTGTGTAGGAAAAGTTACACAGGTTACAATGAATGCAAAAAACCATAAAGCAAGATCCCCAGCATCTGCAAGCACCATATCACATCAGCTCTGCAATGACTACCAGCTAGTGCACTCTGCATCACCAAAACCTCATCCAGTCCTTCCTTCCAACACAGAAAACACCCTGAATATATGACGTTACAACACAAACAATTACAACGCATGCCTTTACAACGCATTTTTTAACATCGCAACTACCATTATAAGACATGATTTACAACACATTTTTAGAAACTACCATTACATCGGATACCATTACAACGCATACTATTACAACGCATACCATTACAACGCACAATACTTTTGGGGCAACAGTGGGGTAAGTGTTGGATAGTGTAGGGGTTAAAATTACTATTCCCACTCCAGTGCGTGCAACAGTAGGTTAATTGTTGGATAATGTAGGGGTAAAAATAGTATCAAATAATCAAGGGGGAGGGAGAAAGAAGAAGCTTTGATCCATTCAGCTTTCTTAGTCTAAATCAGAAAATCAGGGGGGGAATGGATCACTTGTCCTGCATAACCTAGGTTAGTGGTTCCTCGTCTTCTATGTCCCAATAAAAAACCCTCAATCACGTGTAAAAGATGGATTTGGCGGTATATCTTGATTCTCCGCCTCTTAGTTACGTGATAGCATCATCATAGGGTTAGTGCTCATGCTACCTCTACCCGGAGGTTGACCCCTAGTTAGTGCAGTAGTGATCAGAGATTTTTAGGGGTCGGGTGTGGTTTAAAAATACTCATACAGCCAGGAAAGAATTTTTAATGAGTCTGGGTTCGAGATACGGGTTAAAAGATAGAATTTGTGCGTTCTGAGATTGAGTTATGGATCTCTCCTTCACTGTTAGAAGTCCTATAAAATGGTCGACATGTTTCAGCCCTTGCTTCTCCACTCCCATTACGGAGTCTCCACAGTCAAAAAGTTACTATTAAATCCTAGTTTGTAAATACCAAAAAAATACTAAACTTACATTTTTGTGTAAGAACATTGTGGGCATGATTCACCTTTCTGAATCAGGCCCTCGATGTTCTTAATATTTACTTTACGGGTTCCTCTCTCAAATATTTCCTTTAGCCACCTCTTCTTTATCCGTGTCACCATCATTCCTTATTTCTTTTCTTCTTTCCAGCATTTCAGCTTGCACACCCTCTTGTATTGATATCTGTCATTCCTTCATTTTTGCTTTCTTCCATCCTCTTCCTTTTCTTATTTCATAAATCACTCCTTTTGGTTCTTTCTTCCATCATTCCTCCTTTCCTTGCATTCTCCCTCTTCCAAATTCCCCATGCCTTTCTTTTTTTTACTCCTTCCTTCTGTTATTTCTGCATTCCTTTGCTTGTCACTACCTCCCCCTTCCCTACTGTTTCATCCTTTTCCCCTCATTACTGCTTGCTGCAGTGTCAACCCTTTTGTTATTCCCTCATTGCCAATCCCTCTTCGCCTGCCCTTTATCCACCATTACTCCATTGCTTCGTCATGTCCCTTTCATCCTTCATATCTTCCCTTCTAACAACCCTTTCTTCCTTCATCTGTTTGTTCGTTTTCTTTCTTCTTCCTTTCCACTAGCATTTCTGTCCTTTATGGTCTTCCCATTCCAGCTTCTCTTCCTTACTCTCGTGTTTCCCTTCCTTCTTTCTTCCTGCACTCGTCTCTACTTTCTACCCTTCTTTGCTTTCTTCCCTAATGGCTTCCTATTTGCTCCTGTATCATTCCCCTATCATGTGATGCTTCCTTCCTCTCTGACTCACTTCCCTTCTTCCTTCCTCTCTTCCTCGCTTCCCCGCTCTCTTATTTCCAGAGAGCTATCATTGCTATCATTGAGGCTATCATGAAGACACATGTGGGCTTTCACCTCTTCTTGGATTTAAGGGAAGCAGAGCATTGAAGTGTCAGGATAATATAAGTGAGGCAGTATGTGTCTTCATGCTCTGCCGTTTTTCCAATTGTCTGACTGTTGAATGGTAAACTACTTCTCAAGGATGAAATGTGCAGCCTCGCGCTCCTGTCCAGGATAGCAATTCTCTAGCTATTACATTTGGTCCACACGACTGCGTGCGTTCCACAAACACACATACAACTAAAAACCATGGTCATAACTGTGAAATTGTTTTTTCCCCTCAGTATACATTTAATGGTATAGCTGTCTCAGAGGAGGTGTCTAGTTTTTTAAGAATTTGTTCTTTTTTTTCCATTGCACCCCAGATATCTGTAAAATATTAGGGATTATGAGGAGTTTGGCAGTAGAGGTCCTCCGTAAAAATGTGGTGGATATCCTGTCTGCCGTACTCCTAGTGTGGTAGGCAATAATGCACTGGTAATACAGTTTACCGGAAGTCTGCCATGTTTGTGATGGAGTATTCTGCCCCCAAACTACAAATAGGGGCCCTTACAGCCGCCGGTAGTGGGAGTACCGGTCGGGCGATGACGTGGGCAGGGGGAGGGGTAGGGTGGGGGTAGTAATGCATGGATTACGGACTTTAAGAGGTAAGTAAACATAAAAATAAACAAAACGAATTTCGTTGCTTGCACTGCATCACCAAATGCGATGCAGTGCGTGCAACGAAATTCGTTTTATTTATTTTTATGTTTACTTACCTGTTAAAGTCCCTAATCCGTACATTGCTACCCCCACCCTGCCCCTCCCCCTCCCCACGTCACCGCCCGGCCGGTACTCCCACTACTGGCCACGGCTGGGCCCTTAGTATTGTCACGGAAGAATTTGAGAAAAAAATCTATCTGCACGTTGACGCCGCCCATAGGGTTGCTGAATGTACAGGACAAGGTACGACCTTAGCAGACTGGGTTAACAAGGTGAATTCAGATGGAATCTCAGGGCTTCCAAAGATCTGTGGTAAAGGCATTGCCCCACAAGTAGCATTTCCAAGGGATGACTCTCCTTCAGGGCAATTTCCACTGCCATGCTAAACTGGAGATTTCTTCATTGGAAACTACCACAATGCAGAAAATTCATTGCCACCTTATGAATGTCTTGTCCGCTCTCCTCTATGCTCTGCAGACTCATTTGGAGACCAGTGGAAGGCGAGGTTTAAACGCCATTAAATGTGAAAAAATGCAAGTGATGTTACAGACTATGAAATATCCTTTATTAAACCCAGATACTCTGGCAAGGGAACAGATGACTAACAAGAGACTGTTTGGGGAACAAAGAGACAGATTTAGAACAGTTTGTTTGGACAATATTATGCCTTCCCTTTTTAGTGAGGCAAATTAAAAAACGAATCTCAGATTAGGTGCCAGTGGTTATTTTATGAAGAGCAAAGAGAATTATTTGCCTCAAGTGTGTCATTTCCAGTCATGGGACTATGGCCAGAAGGATTAATGGAGGGTATGTATTTAATTGGGACATGGTGCTGTGCATGTCAAGGGAAAACAACCCCAAGGTTAATCTGTTTTTGCCCCGAATGTAAGCTGGGCACAGCAGTATACCCAGATGGGGTAGCACTTTCCAAGTTATAACTGCCAAGGGTTTCCAGCACCCCTCGTTTCTGGCTGCAGGAACACCGGACCTGATGTAAATGTCCCAAACATCTGTGTGGTAAAATCACACGAAGCTCAGCCTGCACGCGCACTTCGGGCTCAGCGCCCGCCCCCAGCTTGACCCTCTTCTATGACATAAGGGGCGATGGAACGGTCTACTCAGCCTCCCACAACCCCTCTTTCCTGGTGCGCTTCTTGCACCCCAAACAGCCCCCTCTCCCACAAGTCAATTTACCGCGCCCTCAGAGCCAGTGGCAAATGGAAGCAAATTTGTCACTGGAAAGAGATGTGGCAGCTGTCAAAGAAGGACATAAATGATACATTTGGACATAATTATTCATTTGTATGGAAATCGCTTAGATATTGCCATTATATGTGTGAGCCCATTACCTCCTCGTTAGTCTTCCTCGCCACATGACTTACAAAGTGAACTTCAGCTCCACACCAGAACCCTCCAAAGCAAAAAATCAGCCTCCCATGCCTCCCATCCCTTCCCTAGATGGCCGACCCATTACCACCTGACCTCTATAAGAGGCGGGCCGGCCCAACCCATCAGCCTGTTTTTTTAGTTCTGCGCAAGTCTCTCCGGATGCGTCAGGTAAGTGGTGCCTGCTGTAGCAGGTACATGGGTCTTGGATTGTAGGTCTTCCTCTAGCGGACCCTGGGGTCTTGGACTCCCCCCCCCCCTTTCCCCTGGTCCTATGTTGAGCCAGTTCGGCTCTGCTGTAGCGGGCCGTGGATTTCCAGGGGGGGTGTTCAGTGGGGGCGGGGTGCCTTCCCTCCTCTGTTTTGTGCCTTCTCACTGCCGCCTGCTGTTTTCCCGCGGGTTGCCTTTCCTCCCTTCAGGCGAAACTGTGGCGCTCGAGTTTGTTTTTTCCCTTCGCAGGCAGCGTGTCCCGGTTTGGGTAGTAGGAGACTGCGTTCGCGTTTTCCCCTGCGAGAACACGGGCTCAGATGGACAGGGGTGGTGGCGTAGACATGCTGCTAGGCACTGCGCTATTGTCTAAGACAGCTTTTTTTGTATCCCGTGCCTCCCACTTTTCTCTTTTCAGGGCTGGCGGACGGCGAGACAGAGTGGCGCTGCCACCCTGGTATCCTAGTGGCGTTTAGCTAACGCTGATGACCGTCCCGTGCAAGCCTAAGGACAAGGCGGTGCGCTGTGACCTGTTCATGCTGGGGTAATGGCGGTAGGAGTCCTGTGCTGCTCACGGTCTCCATTTCCGTGGCGGCACTTCTGTCCCTGCCTGGCCCTGCTTCACGGGCTCAGAGGGGCTGGCGAATACATGCTGTGTGGCACTGCGTGCAGGGCGACTGCTGCCCTTCGTTATTTTTCGGCCATTCCGTTCCTGCCTGGCCCTGCTTTGGTTACACAGGCTCAGAGTGGCAGGTGAAGGCTGCGTGAAGCCTTCGCACCGCCCACCTTCCCTTGTCTGCACTGGCGGGCGGCAGCTGTCCTTTGACGAGCAGGGGGCGCGGTCCGTATGATGCTGCGGGGAGGCCCTGCTCTAGCGGGCTCATTCCTGGTTGCCCCGCCTTCCGGCCCTCGCGTTAACCCCCCGCTCCCGCCGTAGCGTTCTTCCATCGTGGGAGTGGCTGCGGGTTTGGGCGCTGCCATTTGGTAGCCTTTCTGTAGGGGTGCCTGCCTGTTTCATTTTGGGCCTGGGGCGCGGCCTCCGGCCCCCTCTGTTATGTGGCAGCCGGTACGATTCCTTGTGTGTGTCAGATGGCAATTGTAATTTGGGTTTTTCTTTGGCCTGATGGTTTTTGTCTTGGCCTCATGCTCTCGAGATTTATACTCTCTGGGGCTGTCATTATTCGGTCTGATCTAGCGGTTTCACGCTCGCCGCTGTAAGTGTGGTGTTTGGCCAGTTACGAGTTCGAGTCGGTCCTGGTGGCGCGGTGGACTAATGCATCCTATGTTTGACCTCTTGATCACAGGTTCAATTCCCGGTGGGTCAACTTAGTCTTTCATCTAGTGCCGTTGGGTAGCTATAAGCATCTGTTATTCAGTATCTAGAGACCCCGAGGGGTATATGTACACCTTCCTAAATTAGGCTCGGCTTTTGGATTTGGCCCTTCTCCCTACGTCAGTTTTTCTGGCCACCTTCTGTTATTTGGAGGCGGGGCAGCTGACGGGGTTATTTTTGCCGTCACTCATAGTCACGGGTTCTTTCCCAGCGGTTCGTTTCCTGGTGTTTCAGTGTTTTTGGTTCCTGGTGTTTTGGTGTTGGCGACACTCCTATATTGGCGGTCCACTTGGTCTTCCGTCCTTTCCTTGGACGCAATGTCTGCCAAGGAGCTATGGTCCTACTGCCTCGGGCTTCTCCAGGGCCGGGGTTCTGAACCCATTTCTTTCGGGGTGTCCTTAGGTTGCCCTTTGCGCGCTGTGCTTTTTATCCTGTTCCCTGCCGCTTGTGGCTCTCGGGGGGATTTTGTCCTTCCGGCTGGGACAGTCGACCTCTGTGCTGGGGCACCGTGCATGTATTTTTCGGGCTCTGCTCGTGTGAGGCTCCCTGGCTCCTTCAGGTCGGGTTCACGCTATGTGTCGCTCTGGGCTGACTGGGCGCGTGTGCAGCGCCGTGGCGTCGCGCGTTTGTTTGCGACTACGGGGCACCTGTGGGCCTGTATGTTACGGTCTTTATCGCCTGCCCTCGGATTTTAAGTACCCAGTTCCTGGTTCCCTGTCTCCTCTTTCCTCTTGGGAAGGGGTAGGCGACCCTGTTGTTGGATTTGTTTTCGGGTCTCTTCCGTCTCTCCACTTTCCACTGGTGGGGGCCTGTGTTCGGCCTGCGTCCTTGACTCCTGTTCTCGTCTGCTCTCTGGTGATTGTGCGTGGTTGGCTCTTGTTTGTGCCCGGTTGGGCGACAGCTTTGGTGCTATGGATTCCCTGGCTCTGCTATTGGCACCACTGAGGTTTTTTTCTTTTCGTTTTCCCTTTTGGGTGTCCGTGCTCATCAGGTTCCCGGGGTTGCGGCCCCTTAGCCGTGCGCTGCTATGGCTCTGTGGTGTGTCTTGTACCTCTGTTGACACTGGCTTCCACAGGACTGGGGTTCAGTCCTGCCATTTTTTCTTTTTCTTTCTAAGTGTCCTTGGGTGCTTCATGTTAGACCGGGGGTCTGTAGCTCAGTGGTAAGTTCTGAGCCTCTGGTTTCGCAGCCTATCTCGGGTCCGGGGTTTGCCAGTGCTGTCAACTTGACGGGTCTTGTGGCTCAGTGTTCTGAGGCAGCCACTGCAAGGTCCTGTGTTGGTCCTCATGGTCACAGTTTCAGTTCCCTACGGGTCCAGTCGGCTCTTCCTCCATCAGTGGTCGATGCTCTGTGTACCATTGAGTTGGGTTCCACTGGGCATCTGTTGTTCAGTGCCAGGACACCTGCAGGTGGCCATGCGCTTTACATAGACGCCTGTTGTGTGATGCTTTGCAGGCAGGTTTTGCATGACCCCTGTTCAGGGTTGGCGTGCTCCTTCATGAGCGTTCCGTTTTATGACGAGATGTGTTTTGCCATGTATGTACTGGTTATTCGCGCATTCTTGGGCCTTCGGCCCTGAGGGATGTATGTCTCCCCTTCCCGGGCTTCACTCCCGGGTTTTGGGGGTGGCGTCCCTATGGTCCCCTGCATGGCTGATGGGGGCGGTCCTTGCTCTCGGGCTGCTTCGGGGGTCTCTGGGTTCTCTTTGGCTTCGGCTCCTGTTTCTGTTATCTGGGGCAGCGGCGGTGGTGTCCCGTCCTTCTCCTGCCCCTTAGCTTGTCAGGCGTCCCTTGCGCCCTCCTCTCTGCCGTTTCTCCGCAGATGCTTGTGGTGCGCTGTCAATTCTGCCGCCTCCTTCTGGTCTCTGACCTGTTTTACCCCTCTGATCGTGTGCCCCCCTCGCTCCTTTTGTGGTGAGGTGCCAGTTGCTTCCTGGTGGGGTGTTTTTTCTGGGTCCGCTCTGGCTTCCCTGGTGTGTGTATGTTGCCAGTGGTTTTGGTCCCGGCTCTCTATACTGGGCTGACTGCGGATCGTTGCAACCCTGAAAGCACCTGATCTTGTCTGATCTCAGAAGTTAAGCAGGGTCGGGCCTGGTTAGTACCTGGGTGGGAGTCCGCCTGGGAATACCAGGTGCTGTAGGCTACTGTCCATGGTTGATTTTGCATTGTCTCCCCATGTGAGGGTCGGTGGAGGCTGCGGCCCGGAGGTTCCACTCCTCTTCTGGGTTGAGTGCTTCGCTTTCTTGTGTTTCAGTGGTCTTCCGTTGGGGATGGCTTCAATGGTGGTTTATGTTTGCCTTGTCGATGTTTCCTGCCACTGGCTCCTTCCTTGGATGGCTGTCCCATTAGTTTTGGATAGTCCCCAGGGTGTTCTTGTCTGGATGTGATCCTTCTATGGGTTGGGTCTGGCCCTTGTGCCTGGGTGGATGTGGATGCTTGCTTTCCTTACTTCAGCTGGAGGGTGGAGGCTCCGTCTTTCGCCTGGGGGTCTCCTGTCCGTGTTGATTCCCGGTTGGGACTTTTCCGGGGGTTTCCTCTCCTCGGGGAGGTGTTGCACCAGCTCATTCTGCAGGCTTGCCTGTTGCGGGACCCCTTTAGGGCGGTTCCTTCCCTCCTCTCAGGGGGATCGGTGGGCTGCTCTGCGGTCTTCCGGCTGTCCTATTTTTGCCCGGCTGTTTTCCTTGGTGGCTCGCTTGCTGCAGTGCCGTTTTCTGTGGAGGCCTCAGGCTGTGTCCCTGGCTCCTCCTTGGGCCTGCTGGTTCCTCTGGGTCCCCCCTCCACATGGTCAAACTGGGTTCCTTCCTTCGGCCTCCTGCCTTCTCGGGTCTTGCCGCGTCGGCGGGTCCTGCTCCCTGGTTCCCGTTTTCTGCCTCGGATTGCCTCCCTGGGTCTCCTTGGGTGCCCTTGCCTTCTTTTTCCCTGGCGGTGGGTCTCCCCCTCTCCTTCCGGGATGTCCGAGGTGCGGTCGGGGTGTTGCTCCCGCGCTTCCTTTTTTCAGTGTGTCTATTCGGGAAACAACCTTTACAACGCAACTTTTACAACGCACTACCATTACAACGAAATTTTTACAACGCAAAAACCATTACAACGCATGTATTTACAACGCATGTTTTTACAACGCAGGTACCTTTACAACGCATACCATTACAACGTAAGTATATAATTATATTTAAAATGTTATATGTTTGTTTTTTTTTTAAGGGGTATTTTTAGGGTTCAGGGTCAGTTTTCAGTTTTTGGGTAAAGGGGTATTTTTAAGGGTTCAGGGTCAGTTTTCAGTTTTTGGGTAAAGGGGTATTTTTAAGGGTTAAGGGTCAGTTTTCAGTTTTTGGGTAAAGGAGTATTTTTAGGGTTCAGGGTCAGTTTTTAGTTTTTGAGTAAAGGGGTATTTTTAGTGTTCAGGGTCAGTTTTCAGTTTTTGGGTAAAGGGGTATTTTTAGGGTTCAGGGTTAGTTTTGGGTTTTTGGGTAAAGGGGTATTTTTAGGGTTCAGGGTCAGTTTTGGGTTTTTGGGTAAAAGGGTATTTTTAGAGTTCAGGGTCAGTTTTAAGTTTTTGGGTAAAGGGGTATTTTTAGGGTTCAGGGTCAGTTTTGGGTTTTTGGGGTACAGGGGTATTTTTAGGGTTCAGGGTCAATTTTGGGTTTTTGGGTAAAGGAGTATTTTTAGGGTTCAGGGTCAGTTTTGGGTTTTTGGGGTAAAAGGGTATTTTTAGGGTTCAGTGTCAGTTTTGGGTTTTTGGGTAAAGGGGTATTTTTAGGGCTTTGGGTCAGTTTTGGGTTTTTGGGTAAAAGGGTATTTTTAGGGTTCAGGGTCAGTTTTTGGGTTTTTGGGTTTTTGGGTAAAGGGGTATTTTTAGGGTTCAGGGTCAGTTTTGAGTTTTTGGGGTACAGGGGTATTTTTAGGGTTCAGGGTCAGTTTTGGGTTTTTGAGGTAAAGGGGTATTTTTAGGGTTCAGGGTCACTTTTGGGTTTTTGGGTACAGGGGTATAGGGTAAAAATAAAATTAAATTAAATTTAAATTAAATCAATTAAATGAATTTAAATTAAATTAAATTACATTACATTAAATTAAATAGAATAATATTAATTTTAATTAATTTAAATTAAAAAAATTAATATATACTTACCAATACTTACGTTGTAATGGTATGCGTTGTAAAGGTACCTGCGTTGTAAAAACATGCGTTGTAAATACATGCGTTGTAATGGTTTTTGCGTTGTAAAAAATTTGTTGTAAAAGTATGAGTTGTAACGTCATACATCCGTCTATTCTCTTCTGTCACTGGCTGCGGCGGGTCTCCTCCTGGCCTACGCGTCCCTGTGTTCTGCCCTCCCGGGGGTTATCCAGGGTCATTCCGCCCGGAGCATTCTGTCTCTGGGGCATCACTTACGGTTGGGTCCAACTTGGTGTTCTGCCTGAGAAGTGGGCTGGTTTTTCCTGCTCGTGGTTGCCTCTCTTGGGTGGTCCTTCCGCTCATCTGTTCTGTGGGTTTGCCCCCGTCCTTGGCATCCCATTCTGTCCCGTTGGTTCCTTGTGTGGTTCCATGAAGCCGCTTGGCTTTGGTATGGGCTCACTTTGTAAGTCATGTGGCGAGGAAGACTAACGAGGAGGTAATGCCCCGGTTACTTACCGGTAATCTTCATTACTCCGAGTATAGTCTTCCTCGCCACATGAGTTCCCATCCCTCCCTCCTTGTCTGGCTATCGGATTCATGTTTGTGCTTGGTAGTTTCAGGCTGATGGGTTGGGCCGGCCCGCCTCTTATAGAGGTCAGGTGGTAATGGGTCGGCCATCTTGAGAAGGGATGGGAGGCTGATTTTTTGCTATGGAGGGTTCTGGTGTGGAGCTGAAGCTCACTTTGTAAGTCATGTGGCGAGGAAGACTATACTCGGAGTAATGAAGATTACCGGTAAGTAACCGGGGCCTGTGTCCACCACTTGTCATCTGCTTCCCATGCCCTTTATTTTTATTTTTTTCATGCATTTTTATACAGCGCAGACTTTACCCAAAGGTGTCAGAGCACTTCACCACAGAACCGAGGGGCATATTATCAAGAAACTATTATCGCAGGAAACTGCCGCTAAAGTGGCAATAATGGGCTTGATAATATGCCCTAATGGATTCCCATAGAAGCCCATGCTCTGGTGTGAACATGGGCCTCTATTGGAATTCTCAAGGGCATATTAACAAACCCATTATTGCCGCTTTAGCAGCAGTTTCTTGCTGCTAAAGCGGCGATAATTTTAACTCGGTTCTTGAAAATATGCCCCCAATTACGTTACATGAGGAGAAATTTTACATATTTACACATTACAGATACGAATGAGATAGAAGAAACAGTAAAATAAAACAATAGGTGACAGTCACACAAAAAATAAAAACACATTAGGATGAGGATCGTACAGGCACAGATTACATATTTACAACAGTGAAAGAACTTCCTTGAGGGACATGAAAGGGGATTTATTAATTCCAGAAGTGTCTTTGGAAGAGACGAGATTTGAGGTCAGTTTTGAAGGTCCGGGTAGAGGTGGTGGTATGGAGTAGTGGAGGAAGCGAGCTCTTGCATGCAGTCTGGAGTGCGCTCCATCTTGGGAAGGGCCCGCACATGCAGGATGTATCGAGATGACGCAAAACTTCGCACAACTTTGCAGGTGAAGGCTTTCACTTTGTCCTCCCCTCCCCCTTCCCGAATGCTCAGAGTCTGTAAGGTACTTCTTGAGGTCATGAGTACCGCTCTATCACTGGAAACCAGTAGCGCATGCATGCCTTGGTGCTGTGGTTAAGCTGCTTTCTCTCATGACCCAGGTCTGCTAACCTTCGAACATAAGTGGTTTCCCGCAACAAAAGCACAAGTTCTTTCTACTTATGTTCTATTGAGAGCCAGCTTTTATGGGCAAGGAATACACTTCAACATGAGAACTGACCACTATTATAAAACAGATACAAGCTGCAATCTCCCCTGTTGGTGCAGTAGCAATTACAGCTCGAACTATACATCAGCCGGTATAATTATAGTGTCTCTGCCTTCTAAAGTAACTAACTGTTCTGCACAATCTGGTTTATTTCATATTGAGTAGGCTGCAGGCTTTGGGAGTTATTTTGAAAATGTATTTATGTGAAAAAGATTTCGAGTGTTCCTTAATCAGATAGATATCCGCGCATTGATTTATGTTGTAAGAGTTTAGTGCCAAATTGATATTTTCTAATCTTTAATTACAGTGAGCAGGGCCAGAACCTAGGCCCTCATAACCAATCACATAGGAAGAAATGTATTCAAGTAGTGGTGTTAGTGTGACATTGTGATGACCTCAGTGGAGCTCATGTCATCACAGTGGGATGTAGCTTGGGTTTGGTGGTGGAACACATTTGGGTTTGGTGGTGGAACACATGTGATCCGTTTATTGGCTGCAGTGCTCTGAAGAAGGCATGAAACCCTGGCACTGAATTTGCCTGTGACACGTCTCCATTGTTTGTCAGTGGGAGGCTCCCAGACTTCTCATTGTGTAGTCTTGTCTGTCCTGGTGAGGGTCGTCATGAACTCCCCACTTTAGGGCCTTGAGTGGGAGTTGGGTGCTACAGGGTAGTTGTGTGTAAAATTAAACATTTAATTTGGTGTCCTTTGACTTTGATCAAAGCTCATACACACGAGCTCTTGCAGTGGAAGGAAGGCAGGGAAGAGTGGGGTGAATGAAGTATTAAGAACATGATGGATGGAGAGAGGAATGCAAATAAAGGTGGACAGATAAAGAAAAGGATGGAAAGAAGGATGGATGGAGGGGGCATGCCCAAGGTGGCCAAGATGGCTGTCAAAGCTTGAGGCTGTTTCTGACCCCTTTTGTCATCCGCTCCCGGGGAGCCCCTGCCCTTCCCTGCATCCTGGCCGACACTTGACAAATGTTTTCAACCACCGGTTCTCATGCTTCATGAGACTCATCCGCTAGAATTCTAATTTCCCTATCTCCGGCGGTATGGGTATGTCAGAGAGTTGCTTGCGGGGTTCAGTTGGGTTTCACAGGGTGAAGCTATTCTGCTTCATAGGGATTTTCCTTTGATAGTTGTTTACTTCCATATTGGCACCAATGAGCTGACCCACAGGGGCTGTGCATGGCGGTGGAGGGCCTTCGTGAGGGCCATCACTACAACGTTCTCACAGCTTACTTACCAAATCAAGCCCCCACATGTTCTCCATGCTGACTGGCCTGCTTGTGAGTCTGCCAATGGATGTCACTATCCTTGGCGGCGACTTTGATGAGGTATCTAACCCTGACCTGGATGCATGTGGTCTCCTTACTGAAGGACCAGCAGCGGTGCGTCCATTGGGGCGTAGGGGCGTAGCCCCACTAAGCCTGGATGGACGCACCGACAAGAGCAGCATACTTTAAAGTTATTTGAATTTTATTAGCGCAGCGCTTCCCTGTTCCGGGACACACCCGATTGAATAGGGAGTGTGCAGGGGGTGGGGCTGGCTGGTCGGTCTGCTGAGTGACAGTTTGTAGACTGCAGCAGGCCAGCACAGCATGTCTCCGCGCATGAGGAATTTAGGGCTGCAACGAGCCGGGGCATGCGCGTTAGAGACTGAAACTGCCTAGAGAGACCGAAGGGGCCAGGGGTGCTGCTTTAGCCAGGCCCCGTGGTAAGAAAGGTGCCAGGGCGAGGAGTCAGTGTGCCCCCCTAGCCGGATGCCGCGCGTGGGTGGCACACTGGACCAATCATGGCCAATCACTGTGTGACTTCAGCATGTGAAGCCATGCAGTGATTGGCCATTCGTGCTGCTTGTAGTTTCTAGTCAGTGTAGGGGGCGGGGGCTGTCTGTCGTCGCCAGTCGCCACAGGCAGCAGCAGCAGACGTTGTTGACTCGAGTAGAGACAGGTCAGGATCGATTCGAGATAGAGAGAAGCACACAGAAGATTCGATGGTAGGTGCAGGTCGCTTGTGGGCATGGGCAGGGCAGGCCAGCATATGAGGGCGGACGGAGCAGAGTCGAGACCGAGTGAAGGAGGGGGGAGGCCGCGGATGGCCCAGTAGAGAAAATTCCTAAGGGACTCTGAGGGAATCGGGCACCCACTGTTCACGCTGGCGGGCTGCTTGTGATGCCGTTTACATGTTTACTAACTTGGTTAGCCCCCCCCCCAATTATTATTATTATTATTATTTTTTAGGACTTTTGCCCTGATAAAGATGTAAATAGTCACACGATAATACACAAACGGACCCGACAGTGTTGGAGCGTTTTACATGAGCTCCAATCACACAAGGTAAGATTCACTTTTTTCGGTACGGAGAGATTAAGTGATTTGCCCAGGATCACACGATACTGAGCCGACACGGGGACTCTATGCTGGTTCCTGGAACTTCCTCATTGTCAAAGTTGGCAGCTCTGGCCATTAGCTCACCCCTCATTTTACACTGCACTCCTGCAACTGAGCCGACGGGGGCTGTGGGTTGGGGGGGTGGGGGAGATGAGGAGGAGATTAAAACAATTAACCAAAGACAGTATCAAAGTACAACAAAACACCACTGGTTGAAAAGCTGCAGCTAATCTGGTTTAAAGTAGGCCATGCTTAGAAATTGAATGGCTGATGTGAGTCACATAACTGTTACATCTTTGCAATGCCTCGTCATGACTGCAGTGCACATTCCTAACTATGGCGCACAATGGCCTGCGCTGCATGCTTCATCATTTTTGACCACGGTCACTTGAGCAAATTTCAGGATTGTAAAGTGCACATGTTTCAGTAATTACCACAACCGAGAAACAGCCGCGGCCATCTCCAATATTCAAGCAGAAACATTCTGGAGCAACGTAGCTTCGTTTATAATGAGCTCTTAATTCCCGAACTACAGTGGAATGACTATTTGTCCTCTAAGGTCTCCAGATTGGTATTTTGGTTTCATTAATTAGGAAATATATATACATTTGATAATAATCATTACAACAGACTTTGGGAGCATTGCGGTCTTGTCTATGCATATTTCTGTCAGGCAACACTCTTTCCGCTATTTCTAAGGCAGAGTATATGGTAGCTGCGCTGCGCATACAGGCGTTAAATATCAACATTCCAGCATTGTATGCTACATATTCCTCAATGACGTCACCTTTGGTCACTCTCGGCAACACTGCTCTCAGCTTCCGCTTATGCATCCACTTCGCATATTGATTGTACAACAGTTACAAGCTTTACACTGGCGAAGTAAATGCTTCTATATGGAGTTTAACATTTCGCCACTTTCTTTGGTTGTCTCGCCCCCGGAGCACACGTGTTGGGCAGGTGCACCGCTAGGCTGCAGGCATATTACACTATTGTTTCTGCACACTGCATAGATGGGAGACCCGCGGTTCTGTGGAATGGCGCATAAAATATTACCTCGTCATGGACACCAACGTTGGGTCTGCGACATACCAGGTAAAGACGCACAGGAGATCCTCCACTTACCATGTACACTTTAGTTTAGTCAAGCGACCCCTGACTGAGCATTCATTTTATATAATGGTAATGTATTCATACATGTTGTGTTAGTAACAGACACCTGAACTGAAGTTGTGAATCAAGGCTAGGTCAACATATACCTACCTAGATGGGACTATGAAATTCATAAATGCAACCACATTTATTTTTTACAGGGGCCTAAGATGAGGTGAAATACAACAAAGCCTCATTAGCATGTCAATGGCCTTTAACGACCTGTGAAGTGCTTGGGTGCAGCTATGTGTGTGTGTGTTTGTGTGGGTGAGCACCTGGAAGCTGTCTCAGCCCCGGCTGACACGCAGGAAGGGTGAGATGACAGAGGGTGACAGAGGGAGGGAGGGGGAGAGAGAGAGGGAGGGGGAGAGCGAGGGAGTGAGGGAGGGGAGAGGGAGATAAGGAGTGAGAGTGAGAGGGGGGAGTGAGAGGGGAGAGAGAGAGAGACAGACAGAGGGAAGGAGACAGAGAGACAGACAGAGGGAGGGATGGAGAGAGGGAGGGAGAGAGGGAGCGAGGGAGGGAGAGATGGAGCGAGAGAGGGAGCGAGAGGGAGAGGGGGGAGAGGGAGCGAGAGAGGGAGAGAGGGAGGGGGAGCGAGAGGGAGCGAGAGGGAGGGAGAGAAGGAGTGAGAGGGAGAGCGGGAGGGAGCAAGAGAGGAAGCAAGAGGGAGCAAGAGGGAGTGAGAGGGAGTGAGAGGGAGTGAGAGGGAGAGGGAGCAAGAGAGGGAGTGGGAGGGAGGGAGGGAGGGAGAGGGAGCAAGAGAGAGAGAGAGGGAGAGAGAGAGAGAGGGTGAGAGAGGGAGTGAGAGAGACAGACAGAGTGAGAGAGAAGGAGCGAGGGAGGGAGAGGGAACAAGGGAGGGAGTGAGAAGGAGGGAGGGAAAGGGGGGGAGAGAGTGAAAGAGAGAGGGAGAGAGGGAACAAGGGAGGGAGTGAGAGGGAGTGAGGGAGGGAGTGAGAGAGGGAGGGAGTGAGAGAGGGAGTGAGAGAGGGAGAGAGTGAGTGAGAGAGTGAGTGAGTGAGTGAGAGAGTGAGTGAGAGAGGGAGTGAGTGAGGGAGGGAGTGAGTGAGAGAGGGAGTGAGTGAGAGAGGGAGTGAGGGAGTGAGTGAGAGCGGGAGGGAGTGAGAGCGGGAGGGAGTGAGAGCGGGAAGGAGTGAGAGAGGGAGGGAGTGAGAGAGGGAGGGAGGGAGTGAGAGAGGGAGTGAGTGAGTGAGGGAGTGAGTGAGGGAGTGAGTGAGTGAGGGAGGGAGGGAGGGAGGGAGGGAGTGAGTGAGGGAGTGAGTGAGGGAGTGAGTGAGTGAGGGAGTGAGTGAGTGAGTGAGTAAGTGAGAG
Organism: Lissotriton helveticus; assembly: GCF_964261635.1. NCBI lineage: Eukaryota > Metazoa > Chordata > Amphibia > Caudata > Salamandridae > Lissotriton > Lissotriton helveticus. The sequence continues at coordinate 1,870,258,903 of NC_136065.1, forward strand.
AGGGAGGGAGTGAGGGAGTGAGTGAGTGAGTGAGTAAGTGAGAGAGGGAGGGAGTGAGAGAGGGAGGGAGTGAGAGAGGGAGTGATAGACGGAGTGAGTGAGGGAGGGAGTGAGTGAGGGAGTGAGTGAGTGAGTGAGTGAGAGCGGGAGTGAGTGAGAGCGGGAGTGAGTGAGAGCGGGAGTGAGTGAGAGCGGGAGTGAGTGAGAGAGGGAGGGAGTGAGAGAGGGAGGGAGTGAGTGAGAGAGGGAGTGAGTGAGTGAGAGAGGGAGGGAGTGAGAGAGGGAGTGAGGGAGTGAGAGAGGGAGTGAGTGAGAGAGGGAGTGAGGGAGTGAGTGAGTGAGTGAGGGAGTGAGTGAGTGAGGGAGTGAGTGAGTGAGGGAGTGAGTGAGTGAGTGAGGGAGTGAGTGAGTAAGTGAGGGAGGGAGTGAGTGAGAGAGGGAGTGAGTGAGAGAGGGAGTGAGTGAGAGAGGGAGTGAGTGAGAGAGGGAGGTAGTGAGAGAGGGAGTGAGGGAGGGAGTGAGTGAGTGAGTGAGTGAGTGAGTGAGTGAGAGCGGGAGTGAGTGAGAGTGGGAGTGAGTGAGAGCGGGAGTGAGTGAGAGCGGGAGTGAGTGAGAGAGGGAGGGAGTGAGAGAGGGAGGGAGTGAGTGAGAGAGGGAGTGAGTGAGAGGAGGTGTGAGTGAGTGAGAGAGGGAGTGAGTGAGAGGAGGAGTGAGAGGGGGAGGGAGGGAGATGTGTGTATGGCTCAGTGGATGAAGGCATGTGCAGCAGCTGCAGCAGGGACCTGTGATCAACCTCATGATCATAGTTTTTTTTGTTGATCTAGTCCGCCCCCTCCCCCACTGACCCCGCCCCCACCGGTACGGCCCTCAGACACAAACCACACTGTAAATTTGGCCCCCGAGAGAGAGTTAGTGAGTGAGTACCCATGCCATAGATAAAGTTAAAAATAATTAGCACTTAACAAGCTGTGCCAGAGTCTGTGGGATGCTGTATTCTCCCCCGACATTTATGGTAAGTATTTTTAATGCATGGCCACGAACAGAGCACATTAATTTGCAAAACGAATGTAGATAACTCCCAAAAATAAACTTCATTGCCAGGAAATCCCTTCATGATAACTGCTTAGCAGTCCCCCTGACTCTGGCTCTGTCGCTGTGGTTGTTGGTGTTATTATATTAATAATTCTGCTTTTACATTTACCCACTGCATATGCTAATAAACCTTTTCCATGTGGCATAAGAAGCTAGTGTGTCGAAGATTGGTGGCTTGAGGTTTACCGTCCGAATCACGAGATGCCCTTGGAGTTTTAGAACGCAGCCCTGGATCACGGTTTTATGGTCGCTGTATTCAGTCTGTACAGTTCTAGAGGTCTTTGAGGCCTGCTTTAACTCTTCCCATCGAGTGAGAACATACAACAGGATGTCCCTTTGTTTGCCTTTTATTTTTATTTTCAGTGATTTCTCTTGCCATTCCTTAGCTTTCTTGGTGTTTTTTTCTGCTATTTATATGCTACGTATATGTAAAGACCTAATTACAGCAGATCTTTAAATGGGTGGTCTCGTTTGCTGGTAGTTATGTTTTCTCCCAAACAAATACCTTTTAAAACACCTGAAAAATGATGAAATAATGTACGAATCGTCTAAGTTCTAAAAATATTAATATTCGCCCTTTCGTTCACTTTGCCTCGAAGAATATTAGATATTGGTTGTATTTATCTGCTCATCCTCCTCGTGACGATCCGATGGCCGAAAAGCAAAAATTGCAAGTTGGGTATTTTATTTGATTTATTCAGGATGGCACAAAGGCCAACGTTTTTCTTTTGATTTGCAAACAACTGTGTGTGCCTGTGGACTGCACTGTGTAGTAGAAATGACAAATATGATCACTTCTGTCCCCGTCTGGGGTGGGTCCTCCTGCCCACGGTTCAGGATCTTCTACCGCCCACGGGTGACCCCCACCTCCTTCTTCATGGAAACCATAGGTTTCCCTTACTTCACTATTCACTGCAGACTCTTATACACATATGACAAAAATAACATTTTGTAAAAACGAATTATGTGCAGAATCCTTTGGTCAGTTATAAAGGTTGGGACCACTCGACACACTCCATCCACCCTCCATCGACTGCACATCACGCCAGTGGTGAAGGATGGATTGTGCTCGGAGACTAAAGTCCCTCTTTCATTCACCTGAGATGAGGGTGACACAGTGGAGGGAGCGGCGGAGGGGTGAAAGCCATGACTGATGATGGTGACGGGGGGAATATATGTTTGAGTGAGACCGTCTGAAGGGTGAGTTCTGCAGGCCTTCCTATGCAACACTCTGTGGTTATACTGAATAAGCAGCTACCTATTTTACCCATCTATTAATGCAATAACTGCACTTTGACAATTGCTTTATTAACCTTCCTGCTTTCTCAAATTTGCTTGAAAATGCACGATTTTTCTTCTTTTTTTTCAAAATTTTCTTGGGGGGGATTATCCACCCAAACCGCCCTTTTGGGGCTCGGGCTCGCTCGCTACGCTCGCTCGCTACGGTGCTGTATGCAAGTCACTTTGCGCCCCACCACTTTCAAATGTCACCGACCGCCCCTGCGAAGGACGTGTCTCCCTTAGGGGCCAACTGTCAGCTTGAATAAATTTGTGATGTCATCAGTAATGTTATGAGTGATATTACTGACCATGTCATAAGTGATGAAATATGTAAGGTCATAAGCAGTGCATTAGGGGGACGCAAGTTATAGTTAGCTCAGCAAACTATAACTGATGAATTTCTTCGGTTTTTTTATGAGTGAAATGTCAGTCAAACTATAACTTTCCTGTAACCTTTGTTTTTTCAGTGAATATATATATTTAGATATATGACATTCATAGATTATACTGAGACAATTCCAGCTTCCAGTGGCTGACAGATTACTGACATTATACCAAATGTAATTCCACTAATTCTATAAAGAGCTTCTTCCTGTGTTTCTGGAACTCCTTACTCAGTGGTCTTTCTACTTGAATAGTTCACTAGATGGTTGTTTAGTCACAGTGTTGTACTTATACTAATATCTGTGTTCCCACTAATTCTACAGAAGTGTTACAGTGTACCCTACTGGTGAGGTGTAGACGCTGAGATAGATCAGTGTATTGGTGAAATGTGAACATTGTACAACTCTCTTAAGGTGTAAAAACGAGCTATCCCAACTTTTCAATTAGTCCACCAAGTTGTTTGGCTTTCTGAATCTGAACCATCAATGTACAGGAGTGAATGGAATGAATACTTTTTGAATTACATCTCAACCATTGATGAACATGGTGTAAGTCTCCAGACCAAACAAATTGGATTATGCCTCACTCTTTGGAGCCACAAGTATTAAGGAACTCTAGCCAAATGTCTAAAGTAACATTAGGAGATGGTGATATTAATGTTTTTTATTGAAGCCATTACAGTTATGGACAAATACTTTCCACCTAATGCTTGCATTGGTACCTGTTCTAAGTTATTTCAAAGAAAACAAAATAAGTATGAGTCAATTAATTTTAAAGAAACAAACGGTGGATTGCAAATTTGGTAACTGACATGATGATCTTAGAATAGCTCACGTGGTTATGCATGCAAATAATCCTACAATACAGGAATGACTTTTGGTGAAAAGAGATTTTGAACTGGAAGACGGTTTAGCCATCGTTAATCTGTGTCAAATTTAAGCAGATGTGCCAGTGTGTTAAAACTGGATGAGGGACGTGATGAAATTGCCAGTAAAATAAAACATTCTGGAAGTAGTAAATCTGATTGCAAGGGTAAATTCAAAGATCAACCTAAATGTTACAGTTTCAATAGCACAAATCATTTGGCTTATTCTAAGACCTGCCCTACTAAGAAAATACAATGCAGAGTGTGTGGTATCATGGGTCACTATTCCAAGGTGTGTAGGAAACAGATTGGCCAAGTTAAATGTGTAGATGTAAAGAGTTCTTTGGGTGATTCAAGTGCTGTGAAGGAGAGTATCATGAAGTCAAAAGACAATTTGGCCTTGAATATATGCAAGGATGTCTTCCAATGTGGCAAAGACAATTCACAGTGTCTGATAACTATCAGTGGAATCATTTTAAAACTTTTTGCTTATTCTGGATCCCCTATTGAATTTTTAATGAAGAAGTTTGGAGAAAAGAGATTGTTTATCAAAGTATGTGGTAAATTATTTAAAACTGACATCCATTGGGAGGGGTATAGTGGAGAGAGGATTGACATTCTGGGACGTAGATGGTTCAAATTTGCATTAAAAACAGGTGTGTTCATGGAAAATTGTATATGTTGCTAAAAGGCTCTTTGTTACTTGGATGGTGGGGTTAGAAGAATTGTCCTATTGCTCTAAAACCCCAACATTAAGGAACAAGTTATGGTTTGCGGATGACGGTGTTATTGTGGGTAGGGCAGTCTTAAGGAATTTTCCAAGTGTCTTTACTAAAACAAATGGGAAACTACAAGGATTCAAATACAGGATCATCTTGAAGGGCAATGTATATTCTAAAAGTAGTTATTGCCCACTCTTGTTAAGGATGATGTGACTAAAGGGTTAGAGAAATTAGTAGATGCTGACATAATTGAGCATTTGAAGGGGCCCATTGAAACCATTTGGCAGGTCAGATCTGACTTGACCAAGGAAACTCATGTCATTTTGATGGGCAAGATAGCGGTTCCACCAGGAACATTACGTAAGAAGATAATAGAATTTTGCCATGAAGGCCATTTTAACACTAAAAGAACCAAACAGGCAGTTAAAAAACTTTTCCGACAGCTAGGAATTGAACAAGAAATTGAGAGGTTTGTAAAATAATGTTTACATTGTCTTAGGGCTGACAAATCGTTGAAGAGAATATATAAAAAAAAGTAAAAAACTGTATCTACCTTGCTTCTGGTAAATAATTGATCACTTTTGGTGACGATATTATTTAATGAAGTTGGTTTAAACGATTCCTCTGAGGACAATTGTTTATTTGTTATTGATTATACCCAGTCCTCACGGGATTATTGGGTGGCTCTGTCTTTATACATTGATGAGCGCAGACACTAGTCTGCAAGGGCCCTTTTCATAAAGTGGTTATGTTGTATGTATCTGTCTAATCTGAATTTGTTATGTTATTTTGTTTCACTGTATATATTGACAAATATTGGTATTTTGTATAGATAATTTGTGGTATCGGATCACCAATGTCTGAAAAAGAAACCATATCCTATACTGACGATTACATAGCCAAAATAGCAAGTGGCCCGTCTTTATTGGGCCCACAAAATCCTAACCTCAATCTTAACACACTGCAATCTGTGGCGCAAAATACCTTGGAAAGACTGCACAAAAAACTAATTAGGACTGAGCTACACGCAAAATTTCTAACAGATGTTTGAGCAATAATATTATACCCATTGGACTACAAGTCTGGAATATTACAGCTATTTTCGTAGAAGACGAAGATTATAAGGTGGGCTTCAGCTTCGTGGGTAATAAATGCTCTCGGAGCTGGATGGATTTAAGTATAAAAACAGCACTCAAACATATTGAGAAATTGAAACTTGAAATTGCAGACATAGAAAAGCAAATTCGAGAGGATACAGTAGCCACTGACATAGAAGATTTTCTTAAAAAATTAGATGCCATAATCACTGATTTTCAAAGAAACAATATCTTAAAGAAAACCGAAAAATTGCAGAAAGATCTTAAGAACTACAGTAGAGAGCGTACATACCCGTATCTCAAGAGAGATTTTTTCCAACCGTCCGGTAACCAGCCTAACTGGGCACCAAAACATACTACATTTTCAGACACTGCCTCGTCTAGTTCTGACGATAGTCACAATCAAGGTAGTGGTTCAAACTATAGAGGAGGTAGAGGTCATAATACACCATCTTTTTTAGCCAGGGGTCAACACCAACAGAGGGGACGCTCATGGAACAGCAGGAGAGGCTGGTTCCGGAATCAGTACACACCAGGGTTCCGGCAAACCCGGAACAACTATTACGAATGGTAGAATCAAGTAGTTCAGGAACTATGGCCAATGATCAGAATTTGACAGTTGTACCAATCTTTAATCTATCGACTCATATCCTTAGCTCCAAAGAAATGGAGGTACTAAGTCATGGACTGTCCTTTGTCCCGACTAATAAAAATGATGTATTTTCAACTTATGTGGAGCTTTATAAATTTTTTAGAAGTATACGATTGAAATACTTCTTTGCCAATAATCCAATGATCCACACAACAAACATCAGTGGTCTGAAATGTCCCTCAACTTTCTTTCCACCAACTGCTCTGATGCCAAAAGATCTTATCACATTCGAAAATGTTGTGTTGAATGAAATTCAACAGCTTTTCCTTGACAGAAAATATGTCAAGTTTAACTTTTCTAAGGAGGACAAATTAGTTCTCTAATCCTTGTCTGATCGATATGATTTAATCATAAAACCGGCGGACAAGGGTGGTGGGATTATTATACAGAATAAAATGGACTATGACAATGAAGTCCTACGACAACTTAATAATTCCACCCATTACAAAAAACTGAGAGGTGACCCGACAGCCAGAATACGTAAGGAGATTCTCACTCTTACAACGAAGGGTTTATATGGACAGTGGCTGAGTAAGAAGGAATTTGAATACATGAACAAAAATGACTATGTAATTCCGGCGTTTTACACCTTGCCAAAAATACATAAGCACAGCGAGTGTCCCCCGGGAAGACCTATTGTTGCTGGGTGTCAATCAATTCTACAACCACTGGCTGAATATGTAGATCATTTTTTAAAACCCTTTGTCCCCTTAACTAAGGCTTACACCCAGGACAGCAGGGATGTCATCGGCAAATTAGAGGGCCAACCTTTTGATCCAGACTCAGAAATCCTAGTCACGATGGATATTGACAATCTCTATACAAGCATCCCACAAAGCGATGCTTTGGTAATCATCGGTGACATTTTAGAAACAAGGACACGTCCACATCAAGTCCCCACAGACTTCATAGTGCAATGTGCAAAAATCGCCCTGAATGAAAATTATTTTATATTTAGCACAGACTTCTATGGCCAACTTAAGGGGGTGGCCATGGGAGCAATTTTTGCGCCGGACATAGCAAACCTTTATGTGGCTGCATTCGAGGACAAAGTTGTGTATAACAATAATCCATTCAGTACACACTTACAACACTATCTAAGATACATTGATGATGTCTGTCTCATTTGGAAGGGTACTGATGATGACTTAAAAAAATTCTATGAGTGGCTAAACCAACAAGATACAAATCTTCATTTCACAATGGAAAGTAACAGAAATTCGATCAATTTCTTAGATCTTTCTATATACGATGATAATAAAGTATTAGCGATGCGTTTGTATACAAAGCCAACAGCAAGGAATACCCTTTTAAAGTATGAGAGTCATCACCCTCGAAGTTTGCGTGATAACCTCCCTTTTGGACAGTTCTTGCGTCTTCGACGTAACTGTACCAAGAGGGAGGATTATTTCCGTGAAGCAAAGGTCCTACAGTCTAAACTTGTGATGCGCTCGTACCCCTATAGATTGGTGAAAAAAGCCATGAAACGCGCGTGGTACTACGACCGTGAGGCCTTACTAACTAAAAAAGTAGATTCTGAAACAGATGATTTGAACACCAAGCCCATAACGTGTGTGATGACGTCTGGTTCTGATTCTAACCAGATTAGATCAATTATAAAAAATAACTGGCATTTGATCAAAAAAACTGAACCACATTTGGCACAACCACGTTTCGCGTTTAAAAGGGGAAGAAACCTGAGAGACTATCTAAATGTAAATGTATTTCGATTTATATAGCGCACTAATCACCCAGGGGTCTCAAGGCGCTTGCTTAGGGAACCCGTCCTGGTATTCCCCTGTGAGATACCCCGGCAGGGTATTCACAAGGTGAAAGCCAGGCATCCCGCCGCGAGGGGCCGTAGTGGAGATTAAGCAAGCTATTGCCCAGAGTCGCAGAGTGTGACCCCGTGAGTCGAGTAGGCACCGGAGCGAGAATTGTCGAGTCCATGGAATTTTTGAGCCCGAGACCCGCCGAGGCGGGGAATCGAACCCTGGTCCACGGCTGATCTCAGCTTCCGGGTCTGCCGCCTCTAACCACTGAGCCACGCTTCTCTAGTGAAGGCTTACAAAGAACCACAACCGATTACGTTGCAATCACAATGGGGGTTGGCTCCCATTATCGGGCATTACCCATGTGGTAATTGTGTGGCGTGTGAAACGACTAAAGAAATGAAGAAGTGTAATCTTAATGGGAAGGAAATTAAAATGTTACACCAGTCAAATTGTAATACAAAAAACGTCATCTATTGTATTCAATGCCCATGTTCTATATCATACATAGGTAAGACTACACAAGAAGTTAAGAAACGTGTATTGCAGCACCAATCACGTATTAGGTGTAATGTAATGACGGCTCCATTGGTGGAACATTACATTGAGATGTCACATCGACCTAATGAAATGTTGTGGTTTGTTATAGATGTCATCAAGTGCACCAAACGTTAGCACAATGTAAATCGTCTGCTCACTCTAAGGGAAAACAAATGGATTTGGACATGTTACACCGTAGAGAAGGGGCTGAATTCTGTTATCGAATGGCACACTGTAGCGACATTGTAGCATCCTTTTCTGGGAAGTTTGACAAATATACTTTGTATGTGGCTAACTGTTGTAAATTGAGTCTGGTTGATGCAGGGTAAGCAGCCTGATCTACATTTGAACCCATTCCATCATGGCCGCCACAAGATCGTAAATTGGTAACTCCTTCGTATTAGCTTTTTTTGATTGGTTTCTTTGTCATTTAAGGTATACTCTGCCCGTCGGATATTACTAGCATGCAATAGTTTCCTGATTAACCACTTGGCTGCTAAGCAATCCCCAACACTATCATTGAATTTCCATTGAAACCAATGGAAACTCCATGACGAGTTACCCTTGTCATTAGCACTGAAGGGGTTAACTGATGCAGGTTATACAGCTTGATCTACATTGTAACCCATTCCATCATGGCCGTCACAAGATCATAATATTGGTTACTCCTTCGCATTAGCTTTTTATGATTGGTTTCTTTGTCATTTAAGGTATACTCTGCCCGTATGTCTGATATTACTAGCACACAATAGACTGGCATTCCCTGACCGTTGAGGCATGAGGAAGTGTAACGCGAGTGCTCCTGAACCTAAGTAAGTGCTAGCTACGTATTAGTAACTTCATATGTGGAGGTTTGTTAAGGCCACATGTAGTAATTAGTGCGTTCTGGTTTTTAGGTGATAAAAGAAACATCGAGTGTTTCATTCGTAAGTATTTGGTCCATTGCACGCTGTGGTGTGGAGATGGTAACATGGTGATTAATATGGTCGGTTGAATTAACATGGCTCTGGTACCGTTTTTGTATTGCTGCAGGGTACTATACTCTCCCGATTAATACGCAGAATTGAGTCGAATATTTTGTGAGTATGGTAATGAATAGGCTGTATGGTAATGAATAGGCTGTTTGTAGATAGTATTAGGCATATTGAGAAGTGTTACGTCTAATAGGTGGTTGGTTTTGATGTTAGATTCTGCAAAGCAATTTCGTCCACCGGCTGGTGGGTAGTGGTAAGACCTTGATGTTATGTATATAGTGTACATTGAGCACTTTGGTGGTGGTTTTATAACGTTTTTCACACAACTTGATTCGTTTGTTTTCCTTTTGAATGATTAGACGATACTTGGAATGCAAGGTGTTTTACATGAATGTATATTTATTTGTAGATATATTTTGTGCAACTGGTCCTGAGGATGGTCCTATGGGATTAATTAACCGAAGAAGGACTGAAACGTCGACGCCTGACGCCGCTTTGCTTATATTAGTACCATTTATGTTATATAAGAATGTATGACTCTGATAAGTTCTTTTGTACATGGTATTTTGGTTCATCCGTATAAAGAGCATAAGGTGTTATATACTACCAAAATCAACGAATTGTAGTAGTATCATGTTGCCATGCCTGAATTTTGATAAAATATTGTAAAAAATGTTGGAGAAATAATAAAAAAACAGTAAAAAACTGTATCTACCTTGCTTCTGGTAAATAATTGATCACTTTTGGTGACGATATTATTTAATGAAGTTGGTTTAAACGATTCCTCTGAGGACAATTGTTTATTTGTTATTGATTATACCCAGTCCTCACGGGATTATTGGGTGGCTCTGTCTTTATACAACAATACAGGAATGAATTTTGGTGAAAAGAGATTTTGAACTGGAAGACGGTTTAGCCATTGTTAATCTGTGTCAAATTTAAGCAGATGTGCCAGTGTGTTAAAACTGGATGAGGGACGTGATGAAATTGCCAGTAAAATAAAATATTCTGGAAGTAGTAAATCTGATTGCAAGGGTAAATTCAAAGATCAACCTAAATGTTACAGTTTCAATAGCACAAATCATTTGGCTTATTCTAAGACCTGCCCTACTAAGAAAATACAATGCAGAGTGTGTGGTATCATGGGTCACTATTCCAAGGTGTGTAGGAAACAGATTGGCCAAGTTAAATGTGTAGATGTAAAGAGTTCTTTGGGTGATTCAAGTGCTGTGAAGGAGAGTATCATGAAGTCAAAAGACAATTTGGCCTTGAATATATGCAAGAATGTCTTCCAATGTGGCAAAGACAATTCACAGTGTCTGATAACTATCAGTGGAATCATTTTAAAATGTTTTGCTTATTCTGGATCCCCTATTGCATTTTTAACGAAGAAGTTTGGAGAAAATGGTTCAAATTTGCATTAAAAACAGGTGTGTTCATGGAAAATTGTATATGTTGCTAAAAGGCTCTTTGTTACTTGGATGGTGGGGTTAGAAGAATTGTCCTATTGCTCTAAAACCCCAACATTAAGGAACAAGTTATGGTTTGCGGATGACGGTGTTATCGTGGGTAGGGCAGTCTTAAGGAATTTTCCAAGTGTCTTTACTAAAACAAATGGGAAACTACAAGGATTCAAACACAGGATCATCTTGAAGGGCAATGTATATTCTAAAAGTAGTTATTGCCCACTCTTGTTAAGGATGATGTGACTAAAGGGTTAGAGAAATTAGTAGATGCTGACATAATTGAGCATTTGAAGGGGCCCATTGAAACCATTTGGCAGGTCAGATCTGACTTGACTGAGGAAACTCATGTAATTTTGATGGGCAAGATAGCAGTTCCACCAGGAACATTGCATAAGAAGATAATAGAATTTTGCCATGAAGGCCATTTTAACACTAAAAGAACCAAACAGGCAGTTAAAAAACTTTTCCGACAGCTAGGAATTGAACATGAAATTGAGAGGTTTGTAAAATAATGTTTGCATTGTCTTAGGGCTGACAAATCGTTGAAGAATTTTAGACCTCCAATGTGTGTGGTCCACTTCATTTGGAAGTCTATGACAATTGATGTTATGGGTCCTGTAAGTAAAACACAAAAATACTTAATTGCTGTAATTTACTTATTTTCATGTTGGTCATTTGTTGAAGTAGTGGAAAGAGCTGACACCAAGTCTGTGTTGAAGTTTTTGGACCATGCATTTCGTTATGAAGGCATACCTACAACTTGAAAAGTGAATATTGTACAAAGGCCTTCCTTTTTTTATTCTGATAACCCCCACTATTTGACTGATACTTGTGGTTACTGACTCTGAAAGTGCCCTAGGCTCTGCTAACCATGCCCAGGGCCATTGCTCTGTTCTTGGTAATTGGTATAATTATAACTGGCCAAGACAACCTACCTGTGAATACCCAGTAAATGGCAGGGCATGTAGGATGAAAGACCCCAGTGGATGTAATGTACTTAAGTGTGCACTGCTGTGGTATCTGGTGTCATTTTGAAGTTAGCCCTGCCCCGCAGGCTGGTTTTTAAATAAAAATGTGTCCAAAATCAAGTTTGGAATTAAAAGTACTTCCAAAGTTTAAAACTAACTTTTTATTACATATAAGCCACCCCAAGCTGAGTGGACCCGCCAGGATTAGAATCTGTGACATGAGGTCGAGAATAGGCCCCTACAGGCCCCTACAGTGGCTGCTTTAGTCCACTGAGCCACCAGACCAAGCATGGCAGCAGCCCAAAAACATGAGATGGCCCACGAATCAACATGGAGGTAGCCCAGTGCGGATCACATCCGTAAAGATGCAGTACACAATCCGACATGTACACGTGCACAAACAACCCATGCCGTACAATACACGCAGCAGACGAACAATGCACCAGTTCACAAAATCTGACCGAGAGCAAATATGACCCAAGTCTAAAACAAAACAGGCCCCGAAAAGCACACAATTCAAAGGGAGAAGGCTACACAAAATCAGTGCTGCAGGGGCAAATCCACCACAATGCAGCATACACATAGCAATCACAGAACATCAGCAATGACGGCAATGAGGTACAAAGTGCAACACCAGCATCATAGGACACAACTCACAACAGGTCCCATACGTGCGTAGTAACTTTCCCCTCAGATCAGGCATTGCCTGACACTGTGTGATTATAATGCACTGGGTACTACCACACATCCGTCATGTAGTCGAAAAACACACTGACTGCCATCAAATAGCCAGCTACACCAAAACAGTCATAATGTACATTGGCATGCAGTCTGAACATAAACATCTGCAAATCTTCAACATACATGTACAACTCTGTTAACCTGCATCTCCGCTATCAAATTGCAGAGGGACAAACAACTCCTCCTGCAGAGCAGACCAGAAATATCTTCAGTGACGATGAACAGGACCCCCTGGTCAACTGCACCGACACCCTCCAACGGTTCATAGATGGCTTCCGCATCCCATTCCCAGAAGCAGGGCAGGCCAGCAGTCCCGAGGTGACCCCACCACCTGCACCGACCACACAGCAGTAAACACACATCACCACGGCTGTCTCCCAGCACACCCGAACAATTCATGGAGTTCCAACAACGTATGTGGTGTTGCCAGGTGGAGTTGGCTGACTAGCTGCGGGTGGGCTTCAAACTCGTGGCAGCCAAACTTGATGCCATACGTGGACCTGCCTCACCTTGCACAGGTGTGTGTACACACATGTTGTTTCACGCACATGCATCCAGATTTCGGACGATGGCAGGCGTGTCCTCTGTTGTATTGGGATATGGGAGCCATTCCAAAGATGCAACATGTTGTTGGGACCTGTGTTGTGGGTGGCAATCAGTGTGGCTGCAGGAACATAGTTGCTTGTCCATGAATACCCGCGCAGCTTCATATGCAAAGTGTCCCAATAGTACGTTGTAGTTGTGTTCAAGAAACACCAGGGTGAGCCAATCCATTAACTGGTCCGAGCAGGTGTGCTAGCCCACGGCCTTTCACCAATCCGTAAGACAGACTAGTAGGGTAGCGCCTCTATGTGGCAACTACACACTAGGAATTGTGCAATCTCCCATGCACAACTGCAAATACATGCGCAGTATGTCAAGGCATCCCATGCTCGGCTGTCTCGGTTACACTCCTGTTCGTGATCCAGCAGGGGGCACAGACACAAGTCATAATCCAGTTCAGCTACCGTTTTGTTGGATGGATAGACATCCATGGGACACTCAAAAGTGCATGTTTGGCAGTGGAACCAGGGCTGGAGGCAGGTGACGTCGGCAATACGGAAGCTGAGCCGGTAACTGATTCTCAGCACTGCCAGTGGTACTGCGCTCAGTAAATGCAGTGCACAATACTGTTCCACGTGACGGGGGTTGTGCATGTGCCCGGTATGGCTGGCCATTGCCTTGGTGCATCTCATGGAACCGGCACTCTTCTGTACTGCAGCAGTTGTGTGGAGGATTTGCCACAGCTCTGAGCAATGATTTGAATGTGTGTGCAAAGTTGAGCAGAATGAGTTGCTGTTTCTGTGACAGTCAAGGAAATCCCATGCAGGGACCTCAGGCAGGGGCTTCTGTGTGTGGGGTGTGGATGAGTCAGATGGTTCCTTTGCGCTATGAGTGGTGTGGGAGTCGTCCACATCTGCCATGACATCTCTCTCAGGGTGTTCCAGGTGCATTCAGGAACAAGGTCAGAGGTGCAGGTATCCTCCCGCCTTCTGCATTGGAACAATGAAGCTTTCATCCCGGAGTTTGTCTGACTACTACTTGCGGTTTCGAAATGTGTTGTGGCTTTGTGGCTGAGATTGGGACACAGCCTTGGGCTCATGGTGTACGGATGGTAATACACACACACACATGTTGGCATGTGGTGCCAGGTGCCCTGAAAGGCCTTGCACTACTTCTGCATTCTCAATCCGTCTCTCGCCCTCACTCTGTCCCTCTCTTTCCATTGTTGGACGCACAGCACTCCTTCTTCTGTTGGATTTTGTCTTACAGGCTATGTCCTATGGATTGTCCAGGGTGGACCAGCTAGGACTCATCAGGATGGTTGTTTTGTCTTTTGTTTGTATGGTGTTTTGTGTTGGTGATTGCTTTGCTGTATGACTGGTTCTCCATTTTCTGGCGACGCATGTATGTTGATTTTCCTGCTTGTGCGACCTCAGGCAACATATTTGTTTTGTGTTTCTTTGTGTTGGTGTGCAGTTTCTTGGTCAGGGTTTTGGGGTGGGCTTGGGGGAGGGTTGTTGCGGGACCGGGTGTGGTGTCGGTGGGTGTTGTGGCCCTCCTGGGTGTCCGTGCTGCATGTTCAGTTGCTCCCTGGCATCTGCTTGTCTTCAGGTGTGGCTGTGGGCTGTGCTCCCTTTTGTGGTGCAGGCTACCGTCCGACTTTACACCAGGTCAGAGCAGGTGTAAATTTCCTGCTGCTAACGTGGCTTATCGCGTGTTTTGTGTTTTTCTCACGGTTCTGTCTGCCCATTGTGAATGTCGAGGTGTGCTGTTGTCGCGGGTTTTGGCACGGGAACACCTACTCTGCATCTCATTAGCGATATTTGCAGGGGTCCTCTGTGGCGATGTTTTTGCGCCTGCTATCATGAGAAAACTGGTGCTATGGGCTGTTAGCACCTGCTTGTGAATGGTGGGGTAAATTTATCAGGACTTTGGCTGTGCAAAACTGCCGTTAATTCAGCGATAGCTCCTTGTGAATATGCCCCTATGTGTACAACTCAAATCTGATTCAGGCAGTCTAGTGTGAGATCTCAAGGCTTGACGAGCTGTTTATGCTGTTCTGAGAGTGGACACTGTTCTAGATGACTGCGACCATCAGACGGAGATTCGCCAGTATCATGAAATGTATTAAAAGAGCATTTTCCTCCAAGACTAGACCAGGTGCTCGCTAAGGCACTCTCGCCTCAGTGCTCCTAATCCGAGAGGCCAGAGCGGTTTAATGTGCAACTTTTTTTTAAGAGCCTCCAGACAATGGCTTCATTATGCTTTAACAAGCCCTCTGCCTAATGCCTTTCGGTGCATGATGAATAAATGTACCTGTCTGTAGACAGGACTGCGTGTGCTGCGGCTGCTGGATGGCATTTTAATGTGAGCGGGTCCTCTCCGTATTGTGTGTCTACAGAGAAAGCATGGAGGCAAGTTCCTTCCTCCTACGCTCGCTGGAGCGCCATTCGCCGTTGCTATGCCAGGCATCTCTGTATGCCTGACCCATATGTGGCACAAACTGTTTCATTAGCGCCGCAGGTACAACAAAGGGCAGAAATGCAACGACTGTAGCGGGCAGTAAGCACCTCCTGTATGCTTTCCCTCCGGAGTCAAGGCGCGATCAGAGAGTGCGCACTGCTTGCAGGAGGCACCGTGTCACGCGCAAGGAAGTTTCAACTACTTTGGGATGGGCTGCAGTAACATCATAAGGTGGAGAGAGAGTGCATGTCCCGGGCTATTTTAAATTACTCTCTCATCAATTACTTCAGCAAAGGTATATGTAGAGCTTTAAGTGGGATGAAAAAACTGGGGAGTGGGACCTGTCAAAGGTGCCTGGTCGATATAAATAAGGGCGTAGCTTAAAAACCCTTAAAATAAAAATCTGTGCTTAGCCCGACTGGTATTTTGCTGCTTCTATCACTTCATCCAGATATATAATACAACGATTAACATTACACCTACAATAAGCTAGAACTATAGGCGTTGTCGTCAATGGTTGTTAGTTGCATAAGATAAATAAGCAACATCTATGGATTCGTAGTATATAATACTGAAAATGCTTCAGTGCTGAAATGATGAGACTGTGAATGAACAAATATGAGTCTGTCTGTAGTTACATGAAAGGCAGAGAAGGGTGGTTCTGCTAAAGAGTTAAGATTTGTTTTTCACCCCAAGGGTGAGGGCAGAAACGGACAGCCCGACTGGAACCCGTCTCAGCACCTGCTTTTTTAGAACTGCAAGTGCTCCGCACCGGCAGGACCCAGCCCACTTAAAGCCCTGGGTACATGTAAAATTACCTCCATGGCTATTGTTTTCATTTCAGTCATCACTTGTAAGATGAATGAGACCGAAAACATTAGGGGTGCTGGAAATGCAAGCCCTGCCCTCTCTCAACTGGGTGCCATAGCAGGGCTGGCACTCCCATGATCCTCCTGTTTCTCCGCTGTCTTGACTGGACTAGTATGTTGGAGTGTAGAGGTCGGGCCTTTAGATCCCTGGATTCCCCCCTGTCTGGCTTTGGGGATCCTGGACGCCATTAGAAGCTGAATACATGGGGAGCATTGGACTTATTTCCCAGCTTTGGGAGCTGGGCTTTTGCAGGAACTCTTGCCGTGCATGCGCAGTCACATTACTTTTTAATAATAATAATACTTTATTGTTGATTTCTTAAAACCATTACAATATAAACATGTTCAATTAATTCATGAAAAAGACAGCTCCATAAAAATTACAAAACTGTGTTTTTCTTTCAATTCACTAAAACAATGTAGACAATTAAAATTCAGCTAAAAGTCAGATCGGCAGTTATTGACTGTTGAGGGTTCTGTTATGGGACCTGTAGACAAAATGCTGCTCTGCTGAAGTAAGAGAGATTCAGCAGCTCTAGTATCTTGCAACAGTTTAGACGCTTTACTGACAAATTTGGTGAACCCAATGTTCAGTTTCGTGTTGTCCGGATTTAAGGCAGCTATTAAAGCTTGGCGGCATGATTGAACTGCTAGCCTGTTCCATTAGTTCTCGCAATAGAGACCGTCTGACTGTAAGCATTGCGGGATATACACAGGCTATGTGTTGAATGGATTTGGAGTAATAACCACACATCATACATTTAATACTGTTGTCAGAACGACGCCTTTCAGGAGGGTTCTTCGAAAAAAGCCATTCACCCATCCTCAGTGCTAAAAACTTTTGTTTCCAGTAAAGTGCGAACGTGCTTGCTAAGTAGGGTGACTCCATGCCTGGTTTAAAATTGGAAATCACTGCCCATGCGTGCTTCCTCTTTGACAATATTGCCCTGTCTGAATGAAAGCACCAGTGCCAGAGGCTCTTCTTGATGATCGCCTTTAGCGCCGGCTGTGAGGGGTTTGTTCCCCAGAATACCTTGACTCCAAGTAATTGTAGGCTGTGATCCAAATGATGTCGATATTTCTGGCTAGTTGGGCTTTGCGATATTTCCTTCCAGAGTCTGGCCTCCAGGGTGCTCACCAGGGGGTGGCACAATCTGTTGCAAACCTTTATAAACGCGCCAGCCACTATGCCATGATGGTCTGCTAGGCCTAGTTCGAGACGGACTTGAGCTTGCGAGGCTGATTTTGGCAGGCGGAACGCACGTTTATAGATTTTGATTGTTAGTTTATTCAATAAAGTGCTTGTTGAGCCCCTCATGATCTTGAGCCCGTACGACAGATAATTAGTTATCTTTGCCTTCATTACTTTCAGCATGGGGTGAGACTTGGGCCAAGTAGCTGTTTTGACAATTTTGCAGTGGCGGCCTCTAGTGACAAAGCTTTGGCCTTTAATGCTTCTTTCTGCTTCACTAATGAACATCTAGTATTATTATTATTATTATTATTGTGTATTTTATATAGCGCGCAGCTACCCCAACGGGGTGTCCCGGCGCTTCTGAGTGAAAGCAGAGTGATAATCCTGGGGGGGTTAACAAAAGAGGAAAGTTTTTAGTGCCTTACGGAAGGGTAATTCTTCCTGAATCATCCTAATTGCGATCGGGAGTTTGTTCCAGAGAGTTGTGGCACAGACCTGGAAGGTTTTACCTCCAGAACGTGCTTTCCTGAATCTTGGTATGGAAAGCAGATGTTGGGAGTTGGAACGGAGGTTCCGAGAGTTACAGTAAGGACGGATGCTAACAGAGAGGTAGGCCGATCCCCTACCCCTAGTTGCTCGATGGGCTAAGGTCATGGCTTTGAATGCAGCTCTTTGATGGATTGGTAGCCAATGTAATGCTCTGCGATGTGGCGAAATATGGGTGCGTAGGGAAACCCCACAGACCAGCCGAACCGCCGCATTCTGGACTGTCTGGAGCCGATGTAGCAGGCCCGCGGGCAACCCTAAATACAGGCCGTTCGCATAGTCCAGGTGAGATGTAATCAATGCCTGGACTATGGTTTTCCTGGTGTCACTGGGGAGATAGGTGATGAATTTCCTAATCATCCTGATCTTGGAAAAACAAGCGGCAGAAACCGTCTGTATTTGGTTACTAAAGGAAAGATTTGAGTCCCACTTGACCCCTAGATTTTTTACAGAGTCCTTAGGGACAGGGGGAAGGCTGAGTTCCTGTGGCCACCAGAGAGTTGCATCTAGAGGGGAGGGTTGATGGAAAAAGAGAACCTCCGTTTTCGCCGCATTCATGCGGAGGCAGTTATGGTCCATCCATTTTGAAATGTCCCGCAGACAGTTCTTCAAAGGATCAAAAGTAGTTTGTGTGGCACTCTCATAGGAGAAAAGCAGCTGAATATCATCTGCATAGGAAGTAGCTATAATGCCCGACCTAGCAATGAGTTCGGCCAGAGGAGAAAAATAAACATTGAACAATAGTGGGCTCAAAGCCGAGCCTTGAGGGACACCCCATTTCAGGGTACGGCTAACAGAAGTAAAAGGGTGAGTATAGACTGCCTGGGTGCGATTAGACAAAAAAGAGGTCAGCCACTCCAGGGCCTTCCCCTGAATGCCCTTCGACCGAAGACGGTCAATCAGGATGGGGTGAGAGACGGTGTCGAATGCTGCCGACAAGTCGAGCAGCACCAGCACCGCTCTGGAACCCCCATCCAGTTTCCACCGCACAGAGTCGGCCATTTCTATAAGGGCTGACTCAGTACTATGGCACTTTCTAAAACCATGTTGGGATTCATGAAGTAGACCGTGGGATTCAAGAAAACCTGCCAGTTGTTGCTGCACTAGCTTTTCAAGGACCTTGGCAGGGGCTGGGAGCAGAGAGATGGGTCGATAGTTCACCGGCTCATTAGGATCTGTATTAGCTTTCTTTAAGATAGGGACCAGTTGAGCATGTTTCCAAGACTCCGGGAAAATTCCGGTTTTGAGCGAGTCGTTCCAGATGTAGTTGAGGAAGGGGTTAAGAAAAGAGGCCAATGATTTATATTGCTTGGCTTGCCAAGGGTCAAGTGGTGAGCCGGAGCGGCATCTAGACAATTCCATCAGTGAGTGTTCCAGTGAGATTGCCTCAAAGTCTGAAAAGGTGGAGGAAGACTCGATGCAGTCAGGTAAAGACGTAGCACTCCCTAGATCATTATTCTTGGGGAAGGTGTCATAGATCTTCGCGATCTTGTCTTCAAAGAAGTCAGAGAGGCGGGAGCAAAGGGCCTGAGAGACTGGAAGACACTGTTTAAGAGCCAAGGGATCTGTGAAAGTCTTCACTGTGTTAAAAATTTCCCTGGCCGAGCCATGCGCTTTATTAATTTTCTCCTCCAGGTAACGTTTTTTATGCTCAATTATTTTCCTACGGTATTCTTTGAGGGCCAGTTTATATTTAAATTTTGTGTCAGTAGCATAGGATGACCTCCACCGGCGCTCCAACAGCTTACAAGAAGATTTATATTTGCGAAGCTCGTCGGAGTACCATGGGGCGGAGGGAGCTGCTCGAAAAGTTTTAATCGGTCGCATAGGAGCGAGCGAGTCAATAGCAGAGGTGATCCAGCAGTTGAGGTTAGTCAGGCGTGAATCTAAATCAGGGGCGTCTTTGGGAGTGGTATTTACAAGATGTAGGGCAACACTGCCAGGGGAGATCTTACTCCAATTACGTCCTACCGCCTTAGGGGGAATTCTAGGTCTCACATGCTGGCAAAAGTGAATAGTAAAAGGGATAAAAAAGTGGTCCGACCAAATCACCGGATAGGGATCCTCAATCAGGATGTTAGAGAAATTCGAGCAAACAAGATCAAGAGTATGACCAGCTTTTTGCGTAGGTTGAGAAACCAGTTGGCTTAATCCAGCATCTTTTAAAGTAGAAAGAAAGTTAAGGCAAAGCTTGTCAGAAGAGTCCTCTGTGTGTAAATTTAGGTCTCCTAATAAGGTAAAATTGGCATAGCGTAAGCTAGCCTGAAGGACATAATCCAAAAATATAGCCAAGTAGGAAGCCTTAGATTTAGGAGGGCGATAGACCAGTAGCCCTGTCAGTGTGGTGTGTTCAGCTAATTTAATACAGAAGGGAAGGGCTTCAATCAGTTCAATTTGTGTGTAAGGGAAGGAAGAGATAGTCCATTGGGATCTATAAATAATAGCTACCCCACCTCCCCGGTTGCGACCCGCTCTATTGGCGCATAGGATATTATATTCCGGGGGAATGGCCAGGCATAAAGACGGATTAGATTCATCCTCCAGCCATGTTTCCGTAAGAAAAAGTAAATCCCAGTTATTGTCCATCAGAGACTGGGCGATATCGAGAGAATGTTTAGGCAGGGAGCGGCAATTAATTAGGCCAGCCTTAATGGAGAAATTGCTGGTGTCTTTAGGGGCCTGAGACGGCGGCTGATCAAAGGGGCAAGGGACCAATGTGTCATTCAACATATTGCAAGGTATGCCCAACTCTGAGAAAGATTCCCAGGTATTTGTAGTGGGGTGTTGATTCAAGCTTAGCATTATTGTATTACCACCCTCCGCGTGATCTCTTGTGCTTCCCAAAAGAAATTGTTTTTGTTTTCAGCAAGTTCAAATCTAAGGAGTTTCTTGTTGTGTAGGGGAGAAATTCAACGAGGAACCTCTGTAGGCCGACTTTTGTTTGGCTCATCAACACCAAATCGTCAGCATACAACAGGTAACTGATGCGGGTTCCATCTAGTTGAGGGGGTGGCAGTTAACGCTATGAAGTATTGGGGATTTATCCGATATGAACAAGTTAAAAAGGAGTGGGGCCAACACACAGCCTTGTTTGACACCACTTTTGGTTCTGATCTTCCTAGAGACGTGGGACCCTTCACCCAGCTTAATTCTAATCCAATTTTTGAGTGGAGTTGGGCTACAGGGTGTAGAAGGGTTGATGGTATGCCCCAGGCCTCTAGTTTTTGCTACAACAGGCTCCAAGACACACAATCGAAGGCCGCCTTAAAATCAACAAAGCAGCAATGCAGTTGGGTCTTTTGAACTGCTTCTTTTTCTAGCAAGATGTTTAATCATGAGTAGATTAGTTGTGGTATTGGAATTGGCCACAGAACCCGTCTGGTTAAAAGGGAGGCATTACTTTTCACTTCCCAGTACTACCATAGTGTTTGTGGTACATGTATGGATTGGAATTTGAAATGGCCATGTTTGCTTTTGCTTTAATTTTGGCCTAGGAAGCTAGTTCCTCTATGGCTATTTGTGATTGATTGATTGATTGATGCTTTATTTCGATATGCACATATCATAAAAGCAGTACAAAAAGATAAAAACAGCATGTCGAAATAAGTAAGACTGTACAAATGGAATGATAATTAAAACACGTTATGTCAGCATAAATTAGATAAAAAAGAATTAAATTGTTATGGTCAGTCTTCTAAGTCTAATCAACCAAGCCCATTTTAAAAATTTTGCAACAGCACAAACAATAGGAGGGGCTGTATTAGTTAAAAGAATCCGAAGGGCAACAGAGTACTGACGAGTCCCCAGTTCTCTGCAAATGGGGCCAAGCCAACGTGATCTGGGGCGACCATAGTCCGGGCATTCGAAAAGGAAGTGTGGCACCGTCTCTGGTTTGTCCTGACAAAAGGCACAAAAGCGTGATGTGGGCTGGGCTTTATTCCACCTTGAACAGAGATCGGCCAAGGGCAAGGTTCCTAGCCGAAATTTAATGTACAAGGACCTATCCATAGCAACTGATATAATATCCATATATGGCTCATACAAGACAACGTCTTTGAACAGCAGGAAAGCTGCGGTGGTTTTGCAATGCTGCTGGCTTCTAGAGCGCTTCACGCCAACCCACTCCCAGAAAAGTTTTTTTAGAATCTTCTTTGGAGGAGCGGAGTGACTATGCCAGCAAGAGGCCAAACCAAGTTCCCCTAAAAGATGTTTTATGTCCTTCAGCCATTTGATGCTACTCCAACCATCAGCATGCATCACTTCTGCCAGCCCATTGGCATAAGATTGTAGCTCCGGGACCCTCCACAAGTGTCCCCCGAGCAGAAGGGGACGAAGCCGAGCCTGGTCCCTTATGGCTTTACAGCCAGTGTCCAAGAGCACTGGGATGGTCGGGCTGCTCGATGGAATAGCAAGAAGATCCTTGATAAATTTATTTTCGGCCTTACTCAATGAGTCGACTTTGCCCAAGCCCCACAGTTCCGATCCATAGAGAGAAGCTGGGACCGCACGAGCTTTGTAGATCTCAAGTATAGGAGCAACACAATGTTTTGTGGAGTTATTGTACTCCTTAAGAAGGGCGCCCCCCACCCTTTTGTGAGCCAGAGTCATTTTATCAATGTGGGCAGTCCAGCTCATTGCATCATTCAGTCGGATCCCCAGATAATCAAATTCCGCCACTCTTTCTAGGGGTATAGAGTTCAGAATTGGAGGGCGACCAAGTTTGCGGGGTGGGTGCATGACTAGGTACTTGGTCTTGTCTATGTTAATGACGAGGCCTTTAGTGGTACAGAAGTCCTGGAAGCGGTTCAGCAAAGTCTGTAGACCTTGGGGGGTTTTGGAGATGAGGAGGGTGTCGTCGGCGAACAACAGAGTTGGAGTTTTTACTCCACCCAGGCTGGGAGCATCTGATGGTTCGCCCAGTAGATGATCTACCACCCCGTTAATATAGAGGGAGAATAAGGTAGGGGCCAAAACACAGCCCTGTCTTACTCCCCTCTCGACCCTGATCTTATCGGTCTTTTCCCCATTCAGCCCCCATCTAACCTGGGCATAGGTGTTGATGTGCAGGTTAATAAGGAGGTTCAATAGGTACGGGGGCATCCCTAAACCATGAAGCACCCTCCAAAGTTCCTCCCTTGGTACCAGGTCAAAGGCAGTCTTAAGGTCAATAAAGGCCAGATAGAGACTGCCTTTGCCCAGCACCACCACCTTCCAGTGTAACAACAAAAGCCTAAAGGCCTGTTCAATAGTTCCTGTACCCGAACGGAACCCAGCCTGCATGTCGGACAGAATGTGATTGTCGTCCACCCATTGAGTGATTCTCCCCAAGATGGTTTTCCCGGCCAATTTCTGGCTGGAGTCTATTAGGCTTATAGGCCTATAGTTCCCGGGTAAGTCCCGACTGCCCTTTTTAAAAATGGGGACCACCTCCGCACCTCTCCAGGAGTCAGGCACAGGCCCTCCCCCCATGATTGCATTGAGGAGTGCAGAGATTAGTACCCCCCATTCTTCCGGGTAAGCACGGAGGATGTCCCCCGGTAGGCCATCCGGACCAGCTGCTTTCAAGGGGACCAAGGTTTTGATCTGCTTTGTTACATCCAGGGGGGAAAACAATTCCAGGTCACGAACTAGAGTAAAGGATGGGATTTTAAAGGGATCATTAAGTGGGCCTTTAACAGCAGAATAAAGATTTTGGAAATGGGAAAACCAAGTCTGGGCATTAATGGCACAAGTCCTCCGGGAATCGTCGGGGCGATTCCTTTTGCCCACCATGTCCCAAAAACCTTTGGCATCTTTCCCACGACTGGCAGCCAGGAGGTCCTGCCAGAAATTAACCTCCCACTCCATCCTTGCATTTTTCTGGCAGAGTGCGTAGTGTCTCCTGGCCTCCCTAGTCCTAGACGGTAATTTGGACTTGACTGCCTCGATAAGAAGTGATTTCGCCTCCCTACACTTTTGGTTGTACCAGCCCTGACCCGGTCGTAGGCTTGGTTTCCTTCCGCTCGGGTGAGCTGGGACTACAAAGAGGTCGCCAATGGCCTGAATTATGACACAAAACCTAGGTGCCACCTCCATCAGCCCTTCCTCTTGGCAGTCAAGATTGGCTAGGGCTGAGACCAGAAGCTGCCTAATCGCAGAGGTTTTCTCCTCCGAAAGAGCTAGCTTCGCCCACTTTAGCCTTCGTCCACAGTTCGTGACCACTGACAGGTCCGGAGCGGGGTTACAAGGAGAACTACTCACGGTGCTATTGACGCACCTGTGGGACAGGGTGAGGGACAGGAGATTGTGGTCACTCTCCACAGAAGGTAGAACTACCATGTCCTCCACCAGGCTCCACAGGTGTATGTCAAGGAGGAAATAATCAATCCGTGACGTGTGTCCTGGCCTGTTGTAGGTGTGCGCCCCAACTTTATCGGACCTGGTCCTGCCATTGGCAGCTCTAAGACCAAACTCCATAACTAGAGAGTTAATCTGGAGGGCCACTTCTGTCCACTTTTTAACAGGGCCAAGCTCGAGGGGCGGAATCCCCCACCCATTATCAAGTTCCTCTTGATCTGCTAGGATGTCCAGGTCCAGGGGCTCGAAAGTGCAGTTCAGATCACCTGCCAACAATGTACAGGACCTGTATGGAGATGAGCGGAGTTGCGCTTCCAGGCAAGCTATAACTGGGGATTCTCTTCCCCCCTTAGTGCCACGGGCATAGATGTTAAAAATATTTAAAATGACTCTGCCCTGGGAATTTCTAAGCAAAATATTTAGGAGGTCAGGGCAATTAGTGTCCCTCTCCTCCACCCTACAGTTAAGTTCGGTGGCTACCCAGATTAACAGGCCACCAGAGGGGCGGCCCCTGCCAGTTGCACTTTCTACTGCCGGCAAAAAGTGGGTGGAATAACCCGCCTTGTGTAGGGGCACCCGACTCCAGGTTTCCTGGAACAGGCATATGGAGTATTGCTCCACACGCTCGCTCCAGTCCGGCAACGCCAGCTTCCTTTCGAGGCCCGCAACATTCCAGCTGAAAACCCTAATCTGGGGGTCCGTTACAGCTGCAATGCTACAATCCTCGACAGGGGGTGACAAGACCACAGAACCCACATCAGGGGGACCAGGCAGAAAATTATGGGATGCCCCAGTCTCCCCCTTCCCCTCTACAGACTCGGCCGTAGCCAGAGTCTGCGGTGGGGAGGAGGAGCCATTGGATTTGGGGTATGGTGTTGACTCAGCGACAAAACCTGGGGCCACAGCATCCTCCCCCGGATCATAACTGAGTCAACAGCTCCCAGGTCCCCAATTTGGTATCACTGGAGCTAGGCATAGCTGCTGGGAAAGAACTCCCGGAGTCGAAAGGCCGTGGGCAGTGTTTTCCACCAAAAATTGGCCCCCTGGGCTGCTAATGAAGGAGGGTTGTCCAAGGTGGATGGTGGGGGTGGTCATAATAGACCGTGGGTAAAAAAATGTCAAATCGACTATGTCGATACCCGATCCAACCGTGGGTTGACCTTGAGAGCATATTAAATGGGCAACCCTAGCATCTTGGAAATTTACAACCACACAATCCCCTTCAAGCGATTTTTTCCCGTGTCCAATCCAACCCACCCTGCGTACACCAAGAATAATTCCATCCACTCCCGCAGGCAAGGGCCTGTTGGCTTTCAGCCAGTGGATGACCTTATTCTTTAGTGCCTGATGGTTTTCCCGCTGGGTACTCCCAATAGGGGGGACTTTCGTAAGGATGACAACATACGGGTGGCACTCAGGGGGGAGGTTAACTGGGGGGCACTTGCGTCTACTGTTCTGAGGAGGACCCAAAGGGGGACGATTTGTAGGTGGGACGGGAATAAATGCAACCTTAGAAGATGATGCAACACCACCAGTTGCATCAGATATAACAGCCCCAGGTTGCGAAGTAGGGCCCGTCCCTCCCTTCTGGTGTTGCCTTAGGTCCTGGGTAGCCACCGGGGATATTGCTACTGGGGGAAGGGTAGCATGCACGTGAGCAGCATGAGTGGGAGCCTTCGGCTTTATCTGTCTAGGACCAACCTTAGGAGCAGCCAAGATAGTATTCCCAGGGTCTGGGTGCTTGGGCGGCTGCATCAGCTGATCTCCCAGGGGGGGTCTCACTGGAACCTCTATCCTATTGGACTTGTCTAACCTATCTGTCCTATCCTCACTGGGCTTTGGCTGGTGCTTGAGAAGGGTCTTTAGGGCAAAAAAATTGTCCCTAGTAGCCTGCTCAAAGCAGTCAAGCCTGTCCCCCAACCTCTTGACCTGGTCTATAAGTGGCAACACAAGAGACTTGACCAACTTCTCAAACGCCTCCATGGAGTGACCCACGTTGGCCTGGACAGGCGTTAGTGGGGCCGACAAGGAAGGTGGTACTGTATCAATAACAGCTGGAACGCAAATAGGTGTCCCTGAGGATACAGGTCCTGCGGCGCTCTGGGGGGAAGGACCCCTCAGGGGCGGGTACCTGGGATGGTTAGTAATCTTAGATGGGCAGCCCTTTCGAGTGTGAATTGCCCTTTTCCCCTTCCTTTTGATAGGCTCCTGGATAGGTCGCTTTTTAGTCGGAGCTTGTGGGACGGGAGCAGGAACCTCAGGGCAGTGTTGGGACTGAATGCCAGGTGAGCCTGCTAAGGAGAGCTCATTGCATGGATCTATAAGCACGGCACATGGACTGGTACCGTGGATACCGATCAGTGAGCTTTCTAACCCTTCTAAACCACCCATTGAAGGTGCAATAAAGGAATCCCCAGGTAGATCCCCAAGCAAGAGTGCAGGGGAAGTAGGATTTAGAGGGGACAACACTATTGCTGGCGATGGACTTTTAGCAGGAGGAAAGTCAAGAGAAAGGCGCCGTTCAGATATGGCAAGTTCATTGTCGATGACAGCCGCCACCCTTGTCAGGAATTTGTCCATAGAGCCAAACATAGCACCCCCGGGGGCACTCTCCCCGCAACCCCTCAAGGCCTTACCGGAGCGAGTTGACATGCTGAGATGCGGCACCACAAGTTGAAACCGGTTGATGGAAATGGGGTGGCCCTGCCCTGCCTCCTCCTGCCCCGGACGGCCACAGACGGCCCGCCCTCTGCCCGGGCTCCGCCCGGCGCTGCCCGCGCGCGTCCCGCGACGCGGAGGGAGTGCCTGGACTTTGTAGCGCCTCCGGGCGCGAAGACAGCGGGAAACCGGAAGTGCGCGCTGAGCCCGCTGGGAGCTGTAGTCTCCAGCCGCGCTGATGGAGTGATGGCGGCGAGACCTACAGCGTTCCCCACCCAGGGACTGGCGCTGCGTGCAGGCGTGCAGGTAAGGGTCTCCTGGCTTGTCCCCCGCTCCACCGAGGGAGTGCCTGGACTTTGTAGCGCCTCCGGGCGCGAAGACAGCGGGAAACCGGAAGTGCGCGCTGAGCCCGCTGGGAGCTGTAGTCTCCAGCCGCGCTGATGGAGTGATGGCGGCGAGACCTACAGCGTTCCCCACCCAGGGACTGGCGCTGCGTGCAGGCGTGCAGGTAAGGGTCTCCTGGCTTGTCCCCCGCTCCACCGAGGGAGTGCCTGGACTTTGTAGCGCCTCCGGGCGCGAAGACAGCGGGAAACCGGAAGTGCGCGCTGAGCCCGCTGGGAGCTGTAGTCTCCAGCCGCGCTGATGGAGTGATGGCGGCGAGACCTACAGCGTTCCCCACCCAGGGACTGGCGCTGCGTGCAGGCGTGCAGGTAAGGGTCTCCTGGCTTGTCCCCCGCTCCACCGAGGGAGTGCCTGGACTTTGTAGCGCCTCCGGGCGCGAAGACAGCGGGAAACCGGAAGTGCGCGCTGAGCCCGCTGGGAGCTGTAGTCTCCAGCCGCGCTGATGGAGTGATGGCGGCGAGACCTACAGCGTTCCCCACCCAGGGACTGGCGCTGCGTGCAGGCGTGCAGGTAAGGGTCTCCTGGCTATTTGTACACTGTGCACTCCATCAGTTAAGTGTTTCGAAGTGTGGTGGTGGATATTTGCTAAATAGGAATTTTGTTATGATCTGAATGTTGGGGCATGTCAATAGGTCTGGCTTATGGATGAAAGTGCCTTTTGTGTCATTGATGGGTTTAGACACTCAATAATTCATCATACAGGCACTCAGTCATTCATCTTTGGACTCATGCATCCATTCATTCATCCACTGATTCATTCCTGCATTCACCCTCTGACACTCAGACTCAAATAAGCTTTATTCGGTTTTTGTTTGAAACCATAAAAGCAGCAAAGAAATACAAAACATGTATAAATGACTCGACAAATCATTAGCAAGATAAAAAGAAGAACCAACTATTAAAAACAAAGTAAAATTAGTTTGTCCATTCAGCTATATAAAAAGGTGCATGCAAACATCAGGAAAAGGGGTAGTGTGTTGGTAGCACTGGGTACATGACATCCCCTTTTACCAAAAATTGTGGTTCCATGTCGTTTGCCTTAGGGACGGATGGGGTCGGGGGCCGGGGTAAAAATCGTACAAGTCCCAGATGCGAATGGGGCCATCTCCCTCTTTAGGTTGGGAGGATCGCAAATAGGGGACAGTGTTCGAAGTCTTGAATTTAATTAGAACAAGGTCGCCCGGGATGTCTTTGGGTGACGTACCAAGCCACCCCACCCTCCTAACTCTCAAGATGCCGCCATCTAGAGCAGGTGGCAAAGGTCTGTGTTGTTGAAGCCAGGAGATGGTTTTATTTAACAAGTACTGGTGAGTTTCAAATTTACCCTGATTAGGTGCAGGGACCCCAGAAAGAACAGACACGTAAGGGGCAGCTTCTGGCGGTAAATTGATCCAATTCTTGCTTTTATGTACAAGCCTAGGAGCTCTGTGGGGTACAGGTATGGGGTTAGAAATAATGTTCCGTCCTCTTGAATTAGGTAGAGAGATAAGGGGTTCAGGAGTTCGAGCTGTCGTAAGTGTC
Organism: Lissotriton helveticus; assembly: GCF_964261635.1. NCBI lineage: Eukaryota > Metazoa > Chordata > Amphibia > Caudata > Salamandridae > Lissotriton > Lissotriton helveticus. The sequence goes on from NC_136065.1 coordinate 1,870,287,990, forward strand.
GTAGATTTGAAATTGTCAATGTTACTGGGAAGAGTTGGGTCAATGGGTGTGGCTGTTGTTTCCGTTGAGATATGGTTCCTTAATAATTTATTTTCGATGCTGGTCAGCCTATCTCCCAAATTATTGATTTTAGTGATCAGGGGCGATAGTGCAGTTGTTAACAGTTGCTCAATCTGTGCCAGTAGAGTCAATTGAAGTGGTGATACTGGGACAGGTGTTTTGTTCGCCTCCTCAGTTGGCGGTATTATTGGCGGGTAGGAGGGTTTTGATGAGGGACTAGTGCACATTTTGTCAATATTCTCATTGTCTTCGTTGTTTAAGTCATCAGCATGTCTACCCACTGTAGGGGGGGTAGATACAATCTGGGAGTATTTCGTACCACACAGGGCATTTAGCTCCTCCCATATGGACATGATGGTAACACAGTACAATGTCAGAGTTTATAGAAAAATTAATAAAATACCTCCAACCTCGTAGCAGCCAAGTGGGGTGGCCCGACCCGACCTATTCGTGCCTCTGAGGGCCACAGAGGGCCCGCCCTTTGCCCGGGCTTAGCCCGCGCACGGTCCCGCGATGCGGGGGCTCGCGCTGTCCTTAAGCGCACCTCCGGGGGCGGGGCAGGATGCTGGATGCGCGCCTTCCTGGGCGCTAAGGGTGCTGGGTAATGTAGTTTCTGATCTACCGCCTCGCCGCGGTGATCGGAATGCAAGCTGGCAACAAGGTCCGGTTTCTCGGAGGAGCAGCGCTCGGTCTGCAGCTGTCCTCAACCCCCAAAAGTGACCTCCCAGGTCAGTGCAAGGCTCAGGTTCCCCGCTCCCCCGGGGCTCGCGCTGTCCTTAAGCGCACCTCCGGGGGCGGGGCAGGATGCTGGATGCGCGCCTTCCTGGGCGCTAAGGGTGCTGGGTAATGTAGTTTCTGATCTACCGCCTCGCCGCGGTGATCGGAATGCAAGCTGGCAACAAGGTCCGGTTCCCCTCTGACACAACTGAAACACATCTGAAATAAAACACACACACAGACTCAACAACATATGCAAGATAAATTAAAACAATACAACTAGAAAAAAGAAAACATTATGCTTACTAATCACGGTGGGTATATGCTTGCAGTAACAAAACTAAACATAGTAGTGGGTAATGGCACACATGTGATCAGAATATACTCTAATTCTCATTGCAAGAGAGCCAATGATTGTGGACTGAATCATTACCCCTTGCAGTATGCTGTCATGGATGTAAAGCAGGGTGTAAATGACACTCAGACAGGCCAGTGGCAGATCGGAACTAACCCTGTGACATTGGACATGATATTCCAAGTGCACCAATCAGTCCTATAGCTTGTCACCATAAACAACTCAAACCTAAAGTTTTGAGTGTAAGCTTTTCTACAAGGCAACCACCAAACATACATAACATAACATAAAAACGTAAAAAGGTATTTACATTTAAAGTTGGCTAAACAAAATTCTATCTCTCGTAAGAGGACCTAACACGGATTCTTACAGAGCAAATCTTCCATACCCAAGGTTTGCCACACAGGGTAACCAACAGCAAAACCATTGCCTATTACAGTAATCTGTGAGATTCAATATAATACAATACCTATCTCTAGGCTTTATTATAGAATAATAACAATCCAGGCTTAAATGCCTATTTCCTTAAACATATTCTTTTCACGATAAATATGTCAGACCTACTGCCTTTACCATAACATTTTATAATGAAGTGATTAAGCCTATAGCCATGGTCATTTAACTGCCACCGTAATCAATTAAATCATGGTGTATTGGGTGTAAGGTTTGCCAATAACCAAAAACTGCAATATAACCAGTCTGTTTAGGTCAGGAAAAGCACACACATTCAGCCCAATTAAATCCCACACTCAGGGGAACCAACCGGTGGGTGGAGCCCACACCCCTGTCTCAGTAGTACTCTGAAAGCGCCTTTTGTTGATCGATCATCCAAGGTCAGGCGACAGTCTTATAATGAAAAAAGTTTATTCAACTTTATATAAAATTGTTAAATATTAATGCATATTAATGCAAGGAAGAGGGAATGATTATATATTAATGTATAGATTTATTTTAAATGAAGAACAAAATAAAGAATTTTTGCAGGACTATTAACTAGAGGTGAGGAAAATTCATCAGGATTCTGTGGCGTTCCGCAAGTGGGCGCGAAATGGGCATGTTGCGTGGCTCGTGCTAATTTTTAGCACTGGTAGCCGGTCCCACACTTCAAAATCAGGGTGACTAGCACCATGCAGCATGCCAGAGGCCGCTGCTTCTTTCCTGTCGCTCTAGTAGATTTTCTATTCGAGAGTCATCTATCTCACCATGGACGGACGCAACCGCCCTCGTTGAGAAAGTCTGGCTGGGTGGCATCCTAAAACCCACAAATCTCGCTGGGGGACGTCGGTTCTTGCCCGTGATAACCAACTACCCTTGGCGACCAGCACCCTGCACACTGGAAAAATCGCAGCCACATGGCGGTTGGCAGAGTTTTGACGGAACTTTGCTTTACAAGCGTAACGCGAAATGGTCACAACTCCGCTAACTCCGCCCGTGGAGCGTAATTTATCCCTCACCCCTACGATTAACTGAATTGTAAAATAAATCTTTCATTATTATAAGCATATTAAATAAATAAATAAATATTTATCTGAACCTGGCACAAAAAAATTCCACCCTAAAGGAAAAAAATAATTTTTATTACGCATTACTAATAATTAAAAGTGATGTATAATATTAAGTGACGTAATGTCATTATATTTTAATAAAAATTAGTGTTACAATAATTTATACATTCTAAAAAGATGGGTCAAATATATTTAATTTTAAGAGTTTTATTCTAATTGCCGTTATTTTCTATGTGTGCATGTTGCAATACAAGTGGTTGGCCATGTGTGGTGCTGGACTTACTTTAGCTATAACCTGGAGTAATGTACTACCTTTTATGGTTCTTTTTTAGTCCTTGTGTCTTTAGAAGCGCAATTTATGATTTGCAGTGGGCCTCCACACACTCCTTCCTCGTGCTTCCGCCCCTAAAGTGCACCTATTTTGTATAGCTACACCCCATTTTTCAACCACTCCCATTGGTACCTCACACATTTACTAATAAGTAGGAAGCATACATGTATACGGATCTTCCCATAGATATGAGAGGTGGAGATTTACACTTGTAGGTTTGAGTAGCATTTTGTAGTAGTACTTTAGTAGTACTATTGTAGTACTAATAAAGTTAGAGCCAAATGTAGTTTGTGAATAGGCAAATAATTCCATATTTCAACTTGTATGTGCTAAATGTGTAAACAGGATTTTAAAAATAGTGAATGCACCCTACAAACTTGGTTGTGATAGTATTTTCATATCAACCATTTTAATTAATTTAATATATTGGAAATATGCTATGCAGTCTAGCGACCAAAACATGTACTTCTAAAAGTCTGCAATTGAAATCCATCAAAAAGTAGGGAACTCTGATCCAGAGTGACCTAGGGCCGGGGTTAAAGACGTGGACAAAAAGAACAAAAATGTGTAACTATTTTGTTGCCCTTTCATCTCCAGATACCTGCACATAAAATAACCCACACATCTTGTGTTTAAAGAGCTTTATTGAAACAAATAAAAAGCAAGGTACAGAATTGTGATAAGAGATGATAAAAGAAGTACAATGGGTAACAAGAAATATATATGAAAAACTAAGGATGAAAACATTATAATTCATACATTTTTAAAAACTAAAACCGATGTTAAGAACAGAGTAAAACAAATCTGTACCATATAAAATTAGCACTTTTTAAATTTTTAAAGGATGAAAGAATAATGAAAAAGAGAAAAAGAGGGAAGGAAAAAGAAAGAGAAAGAAAGAAAAAAGAAAGAAGGAAGAAAGTTAGAATAACCCATACATCTTAATTGAAAAAATCAATGCAAGTTAAACTAACCCTTGGGAAATGCACACATTTACATCATGAAATATCAGTTGGTACATGCTCTTACTGCAGATATCTGTGTAAAACCAGAGAGTAACAGAACCGAATACTGGTTGGCGCAGGGGGGGGCGGGGGGGTGGCGACTTGTGCATTTATACCGGTATGAGGTCCCAGCTTGGGATAAAAAGCACTATCAGTATGGAAGTCATTATTTTAAAATTGCATTAAGCATTGCATGAAATATATTGTTGCAAAAAGAGGTACTGTTTACAGTAAAACCAGTGCTTTCAAAATATTTATTTTAATAATGCAAAATCAGACTGTACTTAGTGTAAACAGGTTTCCATTAGAAGTATATTCTCCAAAACGCAGCGTTATTTCTCAAAAAGAACATATCTTTGCCACTATGAAGCATCAAAGGACTCACTCAATTAACACCAGCCATTAGATTTGCTGAGTAGCCACCTGCACACATTTGCATTGTCTTCAGGTGACAGGCACTCTGGAGAAATAGCTTGTTTCTCCATTAGCCGTCTGTCTAGTCCTTCTCTTCATAATGCAGAAGATCCCCACGCTCCCTTTCACCCTGAGGCAACTCAAAGTCGGCATTAACGCGTAGGGACAGTTTTTTATTGGGAAAAATGTAGGGGAAGTGTTTCGTAAAATAAAAAAAAAGCATTGGCATATGCTTTCCCATATAGCTCGCTAACATCGACCTTCGCTAAATTGTATGTTGTATCTTTTTTGAGTTTAGAAAGCTTTATTAAATAGAAATATACAACGTAAAACATCATTACAGAAGTAAATGATACTAAAGAAAATAGAGTAGCAGATAAAATAAAAACAATATAAATACAAACCCAAAAGGAGTAAAGAAACTGTACCAAGAAACAGAGCTTTTATGGGTATTTTGTCATAAGGGAAAGAAGGAGAAAAGAAAAAGGAAAAAGGAAGGGAAAGGGGGCAATATAGAGAACAAAATCAATACATATAGTTACCATGCAACAATAAGAAAGAGGGGAGGACAATAAAATCGTTCAGGGAGCATATCTGGAGAGGAAATCATGTGAAGGTAACCATAACAAGTCTTTTTTGATTAATAAGGGTGCAGTGGTAGCATAAGCACGGTCAAGTCTGTAGTGATGACATAACAAATTCCACCAAGCATTATATGTAATCTTTGAAGTATCTTTCCAGTTGGTAGTAATTATCTGAAACAACATTTCTATGAAAAGATCAATACATTTACGTACATTGCAATGAACATTCCATATGGGGTCGACCCACCCAAAATAATATGTACAATCTCAAAGGGAACATCAGTAGATAGAATATCGTTGAGTGTAGACCAATGCGAGACCAAAGTGATTTAACCAGAGGGCACTGAAAAAACATATGGAGAAAATCACTATTGTCACATGGGCAAGGCCAACACTTTTTTGAGTCCAGTAATTTAAATTTATATAAATCAGAAGGTGTAAAAAAGAGCCTATTGTAAAAGAAATAAAAAGTCTGTGTGGTGCTAGCCGAGCGGGAAACTGTATGTATTTTAGACCAAATAGAGTCCCAAACCTATAGAGAAAATTCTTGGGCTAAATCTGCTTCATTAAGAAGCTCGAGTTTAGATTTGAGCCTCTCAGTAGAGGAATGCAAAAGTAATTTGTAAATGGCCGAAGCTCTGAAGGGAATAGCAAAGTCTGGTGGAGAAATGAGAGGGAGTGCAGCAGTGGGAGGGGGATTGCTCTGAAAAATAAGAGAAGATAGGGTGTGTGTAAGTAAGAGAAAATGAGCTAAGTATGTATTTGAGAGGTTAAAGGAGTCACATAGGTCCTGGGAAGTTCTTAAAGAGTTGTCTTTGAGCAAGTGGTCATAGATAATAATTCCTTTATCAATCCATTCTTTCCAGAAAAGTGCTTTGTTATTGATCTTGAGGAATTTATTGTACCAAATCGGAGTCAACAAGTGAAGGTTAGAAGAAGAGAAGAAGGAGTAAAATAGTAAAAGCGCTAATGCCTTAGAGTGCTTAAATACGGGGGTAATGAATCTCTTTGGAGGTTGAGATAAGCGAGTAGCGGTAAGGAATGAGAAGGGAGCAAGTTGTGCGAGTTCTATAGAGCATCAGGCTGTTAAAGGAGGAGAATAAGAATCAGTAAGAAAAGGCCAAATTTGATAAAGTGTGAAGGGCGAGTGAAAACGAGAAATATTGGGAAATTTGACTCCACCTAAATTCTTGGGTTGTTGGAGGTGAAAGAGAGAAACCCTAGCTTTGCGATTGTTCCATAAAAATTTCGTTAAGAGGCGATTAATGGTTTTGAAAAAATAATGTGGAAGGGAGATAGGAAGCATAGAAAGATAAAAATTAACAATAGGAAGTAGCACCATTTTAATAGTTGCCAGTCGTCCCCACCAGGATAGTAAAAGGGGGGACCAACTATCGATAAGTGAAGAGATTTTTGTAAGTATATCCGTATGATTCATTTTAATGGTTTCTCTAATGGTATTGGCGTATAGAATACCTAAACATTTGACATACCTGGGATTCCATTCAAAGCCAGATCCCTCAAACATATGAAAAAGACAAAACTTATTAAGAGGAAGGACTTCAGATTTATCAATATTCAGTTTATAACCAGACACCAAGGAATAATCATGGAGTAAAGAGAAAAGTGCAGGTAAAGAGATGGTTGGATTAGAAATGTAAAGTAAAATGTCATCCGCATAAGCGGTAAACTTGATTTCGACATTCCAATATACAAATCCGGAGTAAGAGGATGAACGTCTTATTTTTTCCAAAAAAGGTTCTAAAGCAAGAATAAAGAGGAGAGGGGTAAGAGGGCAACCTTGCCTGGTTCCTCTATGGAGGGAAAAGTAACTTGAGTGTGCACCATTGATCCAAATAGAAGTCAGAGGAGCAGAATATGAACGTTGAATATACTTAACAATAGGAGGACTGAAACCATGCCATCTGAGCGCTCCAAACATAAAATCCCAATGGACTCGATCAAAAGCGTTTTCAGCATCTAGTGTGATAACTGCAATGGGGGAATCCATCTTTGCAGCAAGACGTATAATATTAAGAAGGGTTCTGGAGTTATCAGTAATAGACCTACCTTTGACGAAACCAGATTGATATATGTTAACTAAATCAGGGATTACTTTATTAATACGAATAGCTAAAATTTTTGCATATATTTTACAGTCTGTGTTTATGACAGAAATGAGCCTATCATTTTTGCAGAGGGAAGGGGCTTTATCCTTTAGAGGAAGTAGGCAAAGCATTGCCTGCGTAAAAGAACCTCTAGATTCGCCTGTGGCAAGGAAGTAATGAATTAAAGTAAGTAAATGTGGTACTTAGACAGTTTTAAAATGAAGATAAAAGCGCACCGTAAAACCATCCGGGCCGGGTGTTTTATCCTTAGGAAGAAGAGAAATAGCAGCGACCATTTCCTTCTCTGAAATAGGGACATCAAGGGAGGAGAGATCTACAAGTTTGTTAGGGGATTTTTGGATAGATTGAAAAAAGAGTCAATTTGCTCAGGAGAGGGATTAGATTCTGGTGTGTAAAGGGAAGAGTAATATTGAACAAAGCAATCAAGGATTTTAGCATCCGTGGACTGAGAAACTCACTGAGAATCTTTAATGGCAACAATCTTGGATTTTTGCTTTTTAATTTTAAGATAGTTCGCAAGTGATTTGCCTGCTTTATTACGTCCACCATACATTTTGGCGTTAAATTTAAGAAGTTGATTAGAGGCAGAGTCCCAGGAGTGTTTATTATATTGCATTTTTGCTTTGATGAGAGAAGTTAATGTGTCAGGGGAGTTAGTAGTAAAATAAAGGTGTTCGAGTTCCTTAATGTGTTGGAGAATTTGAGATGATTGGCTGAAGGCCTTTTTTTTTCTTTCTGGATACAAAGTCTAAAACGCAGCCTCTAGCAGCGGCCTTGAAGGCATCCCAAATAATGTGAAAATCTGAGGCAGTGTTTATATTGTTGCAAAAAAATTCATCCATAAAAAGCGCAAAGTGATCAGTGAATTGGGGATCAAGAAGTAGTGAATTATTGAAACGCCAGCAGCGAGAGGCAGAAATGGGTGAGGTGTAGTCCATATCTAAGATGACGGGGGAGTGGTCGGAAATAAGAATAGAACCTATTTCAGAGTAAGTCATAAATTGAAAGGCGTGATGTGAGAGAAAAATGTAGTCAATACGGGAGTGTGATCTATGCACTGGAGAAAAAAAGGAAAACTCTAGGGAGTCGGAAAGGGATATTCTCCATGAATCTATAAGTCCTCTGGAGGAGAGGGATTTGTGAAATGATTTTTGCATTTTATTGGGAACATATCGTGCTTGTGATTTGCGATCCAGAAAGGGATCCATAAGTTGATTACAGTCACCACCCACAATCAAGTCCTCATTCACATGAGAGGAGAGAAGTGAAGAAAAGTAATTACAAAAGGTTAAGTTAATGCCATTAGGGCCATATACATTACAAAAGGAAAGGTGAACATTGTTGCCAATACTATCTAGGATCAACTATCTACCATTAGAATCAGAAATTTCATTTTGTACTTGAACAGACCACGATTTATGAAATAAAATGACAAAACAATTTTTGTTGTTAACAGCGGAGGAGCAAAATGCTTCTCCTACCCATTGTTTACGCAGTAAAGATACATCCTGCGAAGTAAGATGTGTTTCCTGCAAAAAAGCCACTTGACATTTCAAACGAGCCAAATGAGACAAAACACGTTGCTTTTTAACAGGATTTCGAATACCCTTAACATTCCATGATATGATAGTAAGAAATGAAAATGGAATAGGAAAAGAAGCATAGACCAGTTAAGAGAGAAAAAAAGAAAACAGAAAAAGTTTGAGTAAGTGATTAAGAAGAGAAAAACACATAAAATATCAAAGGGATAAGAAAATAACATTTGTGACCACCACATTTGCAAGACCCGAAATAAAACAGGAAAGCAGTAGAAGTTAATAGGGCAGAATGCAAGGAAAAAAGGTGAGAGTAAGAAAAGGTGAATAAAAAAACTGTTGCCAAGGAGAAAGAAAGAGAAGGAGGTAAAATTATCGTAGGAATAAGTTAGAATGAGTAAATTGGAAGGAGAAAGAAAACTGCATACTAAAAAGAAAAGAAACAAAAAAAAGGGAGGGGAAGAAGAAGAGGGAAAAGAGGGAAAGGGGTAGGAAATCGGGAGCAGAAGCTCCCAGAAGAGTAAAGAGAGAGGAGTTGACAAAAAGCCGAGGAGCTTTAGTCATAATACTCAAAGAAAGGGGAAGAAGCAATGAAAAGGGAGGGGGGGCGGAAAAGAAGAACCAAGATAACCACATCACTGGGAGGGAAACGAGGACAGAATCGACAATATACTTTGGGGTAATATGAAGGTAAAAATATCCAAACGAGATATGAGAAACAAGCAAGACTAGAAGACAAAGAAAAGGGGAGCTTACCAGGATAAGGGGGTGCACATCAACGGAATGTGTCAAACAAGCAAATATACGAATGATACACACAGGAATCCACAACCATAGCAAAGGACAAATCTGAAACAAACAAGAGAACAGGGAACAATTAACCGAAATACAAGGCAGAAGCATTAACCAGAGGGATAAAACAGAAAGAAACCTAGAACACCATAAAGAAAAACAGTTAGTGTTTGCTCAGTTCCATCTGCTCTTCCCGATGAGTGTGGATGAACTTCCAGAGGTCAGCTGGATCGTCAAATGAAAAAGTTCTTTCTTTATAAGTTGTATGTTGTATCTTAAGGTGCAAGCGGGAAAAGTATCCTTTCTGCTATATACAACTGGGCAGAGATTCTGGACTTTGGTAAGTGACCAGAAATGCCTGTCCTTTGAGAGAGCACACATGGCTGAGACCTAATGAGCAGATCTAAGCTACAGCAGAGATAAAAATGTACCACATATCCAGTAAAAAAGGGAGTGACGATAGCAAACATATTTATCATCTCACAGAAGAACTCAGATCTCGTTATAGGATGTGATGGGTTTCAACAGTGGAAGCCCCTATGTTCTTGGCATACTCTAAAGTTTAGTAGCTATCAAGAAGAGAATATCCTTCTCTAAAACAATTTTGTTTAGGTTGGTGAAGAGAGCCTCCCCCCTGCATGGAGGTGATATGAAGACTTAACAGGTTCTGTTGAGCAAGAGGATTCCACGAAGCAGTGGGAAACCTAGGGGAAGGGTGACACGCGAATGCTAAAAAGGGCTGTAGCATGTATCACCCCTATTTTGCGAGTTGGTTCCCTGTTACTAACTCATAAAATAGGGTTTGCAAGTCGCTATTAGGAAGGGGCATGACAAGGGCCTCCTTCATAATAGCAAATCACAAGGGGGTGTACAATTGTTTTGCAAGAGGAATGCAGTTGCAAAACAATTGCAGTTTTCTACCTACTTCAAGTTGGTGGAAAGTCACACGCAAATGAGGAGAGGTCCCTTGGGGACCTCTTCCATTTTGTGATTGGCAGCAAAAACGTTTTTTAGGAGCAGGCAGTGGTCTCATGTACTACTGCCTACTCTTCAAAAATTAAACTGAAACGTTTCATTTTTGTTTTTGAAACTTATCCTGTTTTGCTTTAGGGAAAATGGGCTGCATTTAAAAAGCAAACACAGACATGCGGGTCTGCTGTCGCCAGAAGGCAACCATCTCTGTGTTATTGCCCCTTCCCAATGGGTCACAAATTGCGATCTGCCTCATGAATATTGATGAGGCAGGTCATTTGTGACCACATTGGGAATCACAAAATTAAAAAAAGACACATTAATACAGTTCCTTTTGCGACTCACAATATGTGAGTCGCTAAAATTTGAAAATTGGAGAATAGAAAAAGCTGTATTTAATACAATGGTATATTAAAGATTGGCATGCATCAACAAGGACTTGGCTGCACCCTGTTGATGATATCTGCCCCAGGTTCACTGGTAAGAAGCCTGCAATGTAAGGAACTACAGTAGAATGCACCGATCTTGTAAGGAGTGTTTCATCAAAATATTTCTGCAAATCTTTATTTCCTGTTCATTTTCCGTGTCCTTGAGTCATGAGGTGTGACAACAACATGGAAACCAGGTACCTTGTTACCTACCTAAAAGAAAAAGTACTTTTTCCCCTCCAGTTGCACCTACACCCTGTACTGTGCCATTTTCTGTGTCTCCTCTGACAGTTATCATGTGCTTCATGTCTTTGGATGGATGTTACTACCTACATTTTGTAGCTAGCCCCTTTGGGCCTTTTCTAATTGCTGATGGTAGTTTGTTGCTCATGTGTATTCCTCTTCAGCTTTTACTTACTTCCTGGCACCCTACTAGGCTTCACACTAAAGTTGTGGCTGCTTTTCTTGATGTTGCTGTTGGCATCCCTCACTGAAGAAGGATATGGGGGGTCGGTGTGATCTTCAAAAATATGCTCCCTGCTAGATTTGGGGCTGGTGTGTAGGAGCTCTCTGTGGTGTGCCTGAGGCTCTCTTGATAGAAGCATTTCAAGAGTTGAAGGTTCGGCTTAGGCTTTCCCCTATATTTCTTGCGGGGCTTGTGGAATGGTGTGCTTTCTTCATTACCAACTTTTCTTGTTTTCACACTTAAGTGGATTGTGTGGGCTTCTTCGAGGCTGTGTGATGCTGTTCTGATGGTTAGCGTGATCTATCCTGGCTCCCTAATATGCATAAGGCTTGTGTTGATTAGCTTTTTCTTGATGTTGTGGGTCCTTAGCCTCATGCCTTCTCTTCTTAGTTTCTCTTTCCATCACTAACCTTCATCCTAGGTTGACGGTAGTCTCTCTGCTGTACTTTCATATTTCCCCTCCAAGGAGAGCCAATCTCCCGGGCACACTCCTCCCTTAAACTCAGCAAGTAAAAATGTTCCCTTACTATTTTCTGCTTTTTCCTTCATTTGTGTGATTGCCACTTACCTACTTTGGAGTAAGAGACCTCTAAACATTACTTACTGGCCCCAAGGTGAGCATAATTCTTGGGCACTCTCCTTCATCACTTAAGCCCTCCATGTGCACAACACCATTCATTTTACTTTCTTTCTTTCCCTTTTTAGGTCTCGCCTATGCAGCGCGCATAGGCAATGCAAAAAGACCTTTAGCAATCTAGCAATCGCTTTGGCTTTTCAGCCCAAAACGTGCAGACATTCCATTGCCTTCAATGGCAACACGTGCACGTGTGGCGATTCACTTGTTGGAGCGTGTGGCGCCATATGGTAGCAATTATCGCTCCTGGCGCTGCTCACTCTCGCAAGTGAAACGCTTTCACTTTTGCTGACACTTTTTTATCCAGCCCTCGCCCCCTCCTCTCGCCCCTCCCCCTGCTGCCTCCTTTAAGCACAAGGAATGCGCTTGTTCTTATTCTCATTTAATCTCTTTCACTTGCCGCAAGCAATATTCTCTGAATCCTCTACTGAGCAGCTCGTCTCCAAGGCAACCAACTCTGCAGGAGCAATAGGACACAGTCAGCCTGGGGGGCGAGAAGACTGACTGTTTTTACTGAACTAGCACAGCACTGGAGCAGTTTGATAGCGATATTGGTGCATATCAGAAAGCGAAAAGGCAGCTTCCGAGTCCACACACTGATTTTGTGCAAGCCCCCACGTAAACAGAATTTGTAATGAGAGTTTGAGCTATTGGCATTGTACATGACTATGCCTTTTATTTATGTGTTTTGAAAACCTGCAAGTGGTGCGAAAACACGCACTTTTTACAGCTAGTCCTTGCTTTCGAGAAGCAAGGCTGGCAGTAAAATTGGCGCAGTTATTGCCAGCCTTTATTTATTTTTATTTATTTAAAACTTGTAATGCGCAACAGCTACCCACAGTGGGTTTCCCGGCGCAAGGGATAGACTAAAGAAGAAAATGGACATTTACAACAGCATTATTGACAGCTAAAAACGGCCGGAAATCTATTGGAAAAGTAAAGTTTTAAATTTTTTCTGGAAACAAAGCAAATTAGTCTTGGATTTCAGGACAGTGGGTAGCGCATTCCAAGATTTGGGACCTAGATGGGAAAAAGATCTTCCCCCCATCTTCACAAGTTTGAATCTTGGAATGACAAAGTCACAGTTAGCCGAAGATCTTAATGTACGGCTAGGCCTGTACGGTTGGACAAGGTTCTGAAGATACAGAGGGGCTGAGCCCTGCTTGATTTTAAAAAGGTAGCATAGGGCTTTAAACTTAATGCGGCTTGGGACCTTGAGCCAATGTAAAGCGCGGAGAGCCTGGGTGGCCCAAGATCTCCTAGGGATGTTACATAGAAGTCGAGCCGATGAATTCTGTACTACCAGCAATTTATTTATGGTCGCAGCATCGGCACCAAGGTAGAGGACGTTGCCATAGTCCAGGCGAGATGTTACAAGCGCCTGGACGACGGTTCTCCTAGTGACATATGGCAACATCCAAAGAATTTTCTGGAGCCATCTCAAGGTGGAAAAACAGATGGCAGCCACCTTGGTAGCCTGTTGCCTCATAGAGGGCTTGTCATCTATGAGGAATCCGAGGTTGCGAACCACGGGGACCGGTTGAGGAAGGGGACCCATGGCACCAGGCCAGTGTTGCGGGCCCCAGAGCTCTTTGTGTTTCCCCAAGATGACAATCTTGGTCTTGTCACCGTTTAGCTTGAGGAGATGCTTCTGCATCCACTCAGCCACGCGTGACAATCCAATTTTCAGATTAGATACACTGTTGCCTTCAGTGCTGGAGAGGGAGAAAACAATTTGTGTGTCATCGGCGTATGAGAAAATAGTCAGCCCAGCATCCTCTACGATGGAAGCTAGAGGTTTGATGTAAATATTAAATAATAACGGGCTGAGAATGGACCCCTGAGGGACGCCATACGCCGAAGGACGAATATCAGATGTGGCTTTCGTGGAGAAGACCTGGAAAGTGCGCTCACTTAGAAAGGAGGCAATCCAGGCCAATGCAGGACCATCTACTCCCAGGGACCGGAGAGAGTTCAATAAGATGGAATGAGACACGGTATCGAACGCCGCACTCAAATCCAAAAGGATGAGGGCAGAAGTTTCCCCGCGATCGATACCGTGTCGTAACCTCTCCGTTACCCCGAGTAGCGCAGTCTCGGTGGAATAATGCGCACGAAAGCCGGACTGGGACGGATGTAAAAAGTTCTGATTTTCTACAAGATGGGTAAGCTGAATGTTCACATGCCTCTCCAACACTTTAGATAGAACAGGCAACAGGGATATCTGTCTGAAGTTGGCGAGGTTGGACATATCAGCTCTGGCCTTTTTTAGGATAGGGACCACCATAGCGTGCTTCCAATCCGGTAGCACGTGGGACTCATTTAATGAGGCATTCAAAAGTCTCATGAGAACTCGCCGAGGTTCAAGATCCAACAGCTTTAAGATCTTTGCAGGTACCGGATCACGCGGTGAGCCGGATCTAACGCTGTTCAGGCACGAGGCAAATGAGGTGTCATCAAACAGTTGCCAGTGAGTTACCGCTGCCTTTGGATACAAGGATTCTTTCACGACGGTTGGTCCCGGTAGATGTTCACTATCTGTCATGGGAGCACTCATGGATTTATATATGTGCTCGACCTTGGCAATAAAAAATTCCGCAATAGCATTGCACTGGGCTTCTTCCAAGGCCGGGGGAGTCGGGATGGTGTCTGCTCCTGTCAGTTTTTTAACAACCGCAAAAAGGGTGCGGGACAGTTCTGTGCTTGTGTTACTGTATTTACAGTATACGCAGCTCTCATAGCTTTGCACTGGGAATGATATCCCTTCAAGGCTTCTTTATAGGCAATCTTCCGAGAAGCCGAGTAAGAATGCCTCCATTTTCTTTCAAGAGCCTTGCAATTAGTTTGTAAGGCCTTTAAATCGGCCGAGAACCAGGGTGCCGGGCAGCGATGAGATCTGGAGAGTTTCGGGATAGGGGGAAGAACGGTATTTACCGCGTTGGTAAGCCAATGTGATACAGCAGTGTGCAAATCCCTAAGTGGGACATCACTGTTCTCAGGGCGGGTGTTAAAAAGGTGCTGGTTAAACTTCATAACGTCGAGTTTACCCCACCGATGAATTAAATCTCCCATGCCATGGCTGCTCTCAGCAGTTTGCTTGATGTTAGATAGAGCAAAGTGGACTGCAAAATGGTCAGACCACTCTAGCAGGCGAGCACTCTGGGAGCAATCAAAAGGAAGGGTAGAGAGAATGGGGTCCAGTAGATGCCCCGCCGAGTGAGTGGAACCCGAGTTGCACAATGTAAGGCTAAGAACCTCAAGATCGGTTAAAAAACCTTTACTGGTAGTGCATAAGGGATCTTCAAGATGCAAATTTAGATCTCCAAGAATTGTAAAATTTGCTGCCCTAAGAAGCAGCGGAGCAATGGAGTCGGCAAGCGAAGATGTCCATGCGTGGGCATTCCAAGGGGGGCGATAAATCAAAAGGCCAGACATTATGAATTAGGGGTTGATTGCGAGTTTAAAAGACGCCGCTTCACAACCAAACAGGGGAAAGGCCTCAAGTTTGCAGAAATAACAAGACTTGAAAATAATAGCGATGCCCCCTCCCTTTCCGGAGGCTCTGTCCTGCCTCAACATAACATAGTTGTTGGGAACTGCGATGGCAATATCTGGGCCAGAACTTTGGTGGAGCCAGGTTTCAGTGAGAAACAAAGCGTCTGGCTGCTCGATAACGAGAAAATCATAAATATTTGATTTATGTTTTGGGAGGGACCTACAGTTGATGCTCCAAAACTGGAGAATAGAATGTGTAGAGGGAGTTTTTTTTTTAGTCCTCCGTCTGCCTCGTGTTCGAACCTGGTTCATTGCCTTACAAGTAGACATTTTACCAGTGTAAAACTCACAGCCGGCGCATTGAAAATTGTGGGTCGGTAGAGTACAGGTGGTGCAATCTAGAGAAGTCTGAGAGCGAATAGATTTCAAAGCCTCACCGGAGTAATATAGGGTTGTAGAAGGCATAGCTCGTGCAGCCGACCGAGATGGTAAAGTCAATATAGTCCGTAGGCTCGTACTGGTGCGGACGGGCGCAGACGGGCAGGACTCTGGCATGACTCCGGCGCAGTGAAGGCGCGTCCGCTGCACGTCACCGCTGCGCACTGTGTAGAGCGCCTTAAGTAGGCGTTTCCCAAATTGGCAAAGTGCTAGGACGCTAGAGCGCTCGAGAATGGCGTCCTGCAAGTGTCTCTTTCGCCCCCAAGATGGCGAGCGCTGAAACAAACCCCCGGGAACCGGACCCGCTCGACCAGCGGTGGAGTCAACAATTAAAATGCAGGTAGGTGGCCAGTAGGGAAGGCAGGTTAAAAACAGGGCAAATACAAATTAGACACAAAACAAATAAAAAACGGGATATTTAAAAGCGAGTAGCGCCGGTATGTCAGCGCTGCTAAATGCGATGTAAAGTGTCTAGTCCAGGCTCACCCCGGAGATACAGACGCCTTAAGTAGGCGTTTCCCAAATTGGCAGAGCGCCAGGACGCTAGAGCGCTCGAGAATGGCGTCCTGCAAGTGTCTCTTTCGCCCCCAAGATGGCGAGCGCTGAAACAAACCCCCGGGAACCGGACCCGCTCGACCAGCGGTGGAGTCAACAATTAAAATGCAGGTAGGTGGCCAGTAGGGAAGGCAGGTTAAAAACAGGGCAAATACAAATTAGACACAAAACAAATAAAAAACGGGATATTTAAAAGTGAGTAGCGCCGGTATGTCAGCGCTGCTAAATGCGATGTAAAGTTTCTAGTCCAGGCTCACCCCGGAGATACAGATGCCTTAAGTAGGCGTTTCCCAAATTGGCAGAGCGCTAGGACGCTAGAGCGCTCGAGAATGGCGTCCTGCAAGTGTCTCTTTCGCCCCCAAGATGGCGAGCGCTGAAACAAACCCCCGGGAACCGGACCCGCTCGACCAGCGGTGGAGTCAACAATTAAAATGCAGGTAGGTGGCCAGAAGGGAAGGCAGGTTAAAAACAGGGCAAATACAAATTAGACACAAAACAAATAAAAAACGGGATATTTAAAAGCGAGTAGCGCCGGTATGGCAGCGCTGCTAAATGCGATGTAAAGTTTCTAGTCCAGCCTTGCTTCTCGTAAGCAAAGGCTATAAGTACAGAGTGGATGTTTACACCCCTCTTGAAAGTTTTCAAAACACATAAATAAAAGGCATTGTTATTTACAATGTGAATAGCTCAAACTCTCGCAAAAGCAAGACCTATTGCATTTCAAATGCTTGTTATAAACTGCAAGCGGGTGTGACTCTGTACTTCAATGAACATACTGTCAGTCTGCTGTGCAGAGCGCCTACTTCACCCATTGAGTCGTGGGCACCATGCTTAATTAATATTAATAAAGGCAGGAATGGTCTGTGAGCCTCAGTGCACACAGCAGCAAGCGCTGTGACTTCCGTCTGCAAAGGACAGCAGCGCTCCACCTCTGCGGTAAAGTTTCTCCATTTAATATGGTAGGCGAGGAACAATTGGTTAAGTTAGGCTAGGGGAATTTGTGCCATGTACTCTCCCCGTGCCTAAAAATGAACCCGTCGACTGACCTGCAACCAGCTAGGCAAATCGCTCACTCTCCCCGTGCCTAAACATGAATGTGTCTTTCTGTAATGCAACCAGTGCACCTCACTCCATACGAACCAGTGCTCACGGAAAGCTAAGCAAATTGCTCACTCTCCCCGAGTGTGACAGACGTATGATGAGGTCTCCACAGTGGTAGACACAGTGTAATGAGGAGTTGAGAAAGCTTGGCATGTGAAGGCAAGTGTTCCACGAAGACAGATGAAGTGTACGAGAGGTGCTGTTCATGGCAGATGTGGACTAATGATGGTCGGTTCATGGTGGCGGGGTGGTCTGTACAGGCTTGGGATGCATAGCGGAAGGGCGTGGGGTGTACAGTGGTGCAGTACAGTTGGGTGGGGGTAATCTGCAATTACCAACCCACCCTGATACCATCACAGTCCCACACCTTGGGTGACCACCTAACTCACTCCATGTTCATCACAGACCCCGTGTGTGTGGTGCGGGCCTTTTACTTCCAGTTCATTGCTACACAAAGTATTGATGTTGATAAATCAGTGGAATTAAAACCAAGCCTACAACACCCGGAATGCATCAAGGAGTCATTGGAAAGCCCAGTCCAGGGAAAACAGTTTTAATGAGTACAGGGAGGGAGACAACCACCCTAAACAACGCATACAGCTCCTCGACCCCAGGATCTGCCCCTTAAAGACACTGCATATATTCATTTCCATCTGCTGGAGACATTCTACTCCCACCGGTAACTTTGTCCCTGTCCGTTAAAACCACTGCAAGTTAGACCCCCTACCACACAACACACAGCCGCCCCCCTCCAAACCACAGACACTAGGGACTCTCCTTATACCTCTGCTAATAGGAGAAGCTCAAGCCAGGGGTGCCCAGGCACCCTCGTGCATTCATGAGGGGCATTAATGCCCCACTTTTTCCAATCCTATATATGGACGATCTGAAACAGAGACTCATCTTCAACAGTACAAACACTTTTAGAGAACATATTGTCCTATGAAACTGATATATTGGCAATATATTACTGATCTGAGAGGGCCACTCATCCTTGCTCACATTATTGCAAGTTTGGTTGAATCAGAACTGTAATGGACTTAACTTTACCATGCATTTTCACCAATCTGAATTTGCCTTCTTAGACTTACTAGTCAGATCTAAGGATGTTCACCTATAAACTACTTTATATAGAACGCCCACTGAAAGAAATACCCTCCTGGCATTTGATAGTTACTTACCACCCACATGCTCTGAGGGACTCTCTACCTTTTAGTCAATTAATCAGGTTAAGATGTAATTGTAAACACAAGATAAACTTCTTTTGCGAAGCTGATGTTTTTACCCCGAAATTATTACACCGAGGATACTCCAGATGCCTGACCAGCCAAAAAGGCCTGGTATTGCCCTCGCGAGACCCTGTTAGAACCATGCAGTGTTTCTAAATTTGAATGTCTGGTAAGCGTAACAACCTTTTCTCCTAGCTCTAATTTCATCTCTAAGAGTATCAGGAAACACTAGCATGTCTCAACTGCTGGGGGCCTAGCATTTGAGACTCCTATTTTCCCCTACGAATGGCGGTAGAATTAAAAAATTCACCCTGTCCATGCTGCTCCTCCAGCATCTAAACCATTGCTCACCCTCTCTGACCACAGGGTCTTCCCCCCATAGTGGGTCACTACAAATGTGGGCAGTGTAGAGTGTGCTTATGTTCAATTGAATCTAAGGAATACAGTCATTTGCACAAAACTATACCACTTAAATCAGTTTCTTACTGTAATTCCAGCAAAGGCATTTACTTCATATTCTGGTCCTGAAACGTAGTGGCGTATTTACAAGCTTCCTGCGCCACTGGTAATTCACTTTTTCCCATATTAAAAGTGATGAACCAGCGCCGCTAGGGGCTTGTAAATAAGCCCCCTACTGTACATTGGTCAGACAACTCAAAGTCAAAATACAAATTTGTCAGCATGGAAGCTGACTTAGATGCAGGTTCCTCACTGCCCAATTAGTTGCACACTTCTTGGAGCATGGTCACTCTGAGTATGATATGCAATGGCAGGGTATCTGCAGCATGAAAATTGCTGAACAAAGCGGCAGCGTAGAACAGCTATTGAACCAAGAAGAACTCAGGTGGATAGTAAGAATGAATAGTAAACATTGTTTACCCCAAAAACAGAACCCGCATGCCAGTATAATGCAGTCATTGCAACAACCGCGTTATTACAGCGCATGCCATTACT